>NW_022264283.1:0-31992 GCF_002021735.2 Oncorhynchus kisutch | reverse complement strand
AGAAACCAGTGACATGTCAATCTCCCCCACCTAGACAACAGAAACCAGTGAAATTGTCAATCTCTCCCACCTAGACAAACAGAAAACCAGTGAAATGTCAATCTCCCCACCTAGACAAACAGAAACAGTGACCTGTCAATCTCCCAAAGTGAAATGTCAATCTCTCCCACCTAGACAAACAGAAACCAGTGACATGTCAATCTCCCCTACCTAGACAAACAGAAACCAGTGACATGTCAATCTCCCCCACCTAGACAAACAGAAACCAGTGACATGTCAATCTCTCCCACCTAGACAAACAGAAAACCAGTGACATGTCAATCTCCCCTACCTAGAACAAACAGAAACCAGTGACATGTCAATCTCCCCCACCTAGACAAACAGAAACCAGTGACATGTCAATCTCCCCCCACCTAGACAAACAGAAACCAGTGATATGTCAATCTCCCCACCTAGACAAACAGAAACCAGTGACATGTCAATCTCCCCCACCTAGACAAACAGAACCAGTGACATGTCAATCTCCCCCACCTAGACAAAGAGAAACCAGTGAAATGTCAATCTCCCCCCACCTAGACAAAGAGAAACCAGTGAAATGTCAATCTCCCCACCTAGACAAAGAGAAACCAGTGAAATGTCAATCTCCCCCACCTAGACAAAGAGAAACCAGTGAAATGTCAATCTCCCCACCTAGACAAACAGAAACCAGTGACATGTCAATCTCCCCCACCTAGACAAACAGAAACCAGTGACATGTCAATCTCCCCCACCTAGACAAGAGAAACCAGTGAAATGTCAATCTCCCCACCTAGACAAACAGAAACCAGTGACATGCCAATCTCCCCCCACCTAGACAAACAGAAACCAGTGACATGCCAATCTCCCCCCACCTAGACAAACAGAAACCAGTGACATGTCAATCTCCCCCACCTAGACAAACAGAAACCAGTGACATGTCAATCTCCCCCACCTAGACAAACAGAAACCAGTGACATGCCAATCTCCCCCCATCTAGACAAACAGAAACCAGTGACATGTCAATCTCCCCACCTAGACAAACAGAAACCAGTGACATGCCAATCTCCCCCCACCTAGACAAACAGAAACCAGTGACATGCCAATCTCCCCCACCTAGACAAACAGAAACCAGTGACATGCCAATCTCCCCCACCTAGACAAACAGAAACCAGTGACATGCCAATCTCCCCCCATCTAGACAAACAGAAACCAGTGACATGTCAATCTCCCCACCTAGACAAACAGAAACCAGTGACATGCCAATCTCCCCCCACCTAGACAAACAGAAACCAGTGACATGCCAATCTCCCCCACCTAGACAAACAGAAACCAGTGACATGCCAATCTCCCCCACCTAGACAAACAGAAACCAGTGACATGTCAATCCAGGATGCTCTGTCTCTCTCTCTGAGATGAGTATCAGGACCTAATGGATCATGAATCATTTGATTGTGCTATAAATTGAATTACTAAGAGCAGAGAGATTGGGGACTGTGTGAGAGAGAGAGAGAAGTGTAGAGTGTTTATTATTTTTTTAATTTTTTTTTATATATATATATTTTTTAACCTTTATTTTACTAGGCAAGTCAGTTTAGAACAAATTCTTACTTTCAATGACAGCCTAGGAACAGTGGGTTAACTGCCTGTTCAGGGGCAGAACGACAGATTTGTACCTTGTCAGCTCGGGGATTTGAACTTGCAACCTTCCGATTACTAGTCCAACGCTCTAACCACTCGGCTACCCTGTGGTGAGATACATGCCACTTTACAAACAAGGGAACTCCAAATGTGAACATATGTGAATTTTTGATAGTATCCCCTATCCCCCTATGCATCTTGTTTGACATGTGTGTGAGTGTATTACAGTCGGGAAAATATTCAGACCGCTTGACTTTTTCCACATTTTGTTACGTTACAGCCTTATTCTAAAATGTATTTGCATTTTTATTTATTTATTGTTAAATAGTCATCAATCTACACACAATACCCCAACAAATGCAAAAACAAATACATTTGCAAATGTATAAAAAATAAAGTGGAAATCTCACATTTACACAAGTATTCAGACCCTTTACTCAGTACTTTGTTGAAGCACCCTTGGCAGCGATTACATCCTCTTGTCTTCTTGGGTATGATGCTACAAGCTTGGCACACCTGTATTTGGGGAGTTTCTCCCATTCCTCTCTGCAGACCCTCTCAAGTTCTGTCAGGTTGGGTGGGGAGCTTTACTGCACAGCTATTGTCAGGTCTCTCCAGAGATGTTCAATCGGGTTCAAGTCCGGGCTCTGGCTGGGCCACTCAAGGACATTCAGAGACTTGTCCCGAAGCCACTCCTGCGTTGTCTTGGCTGTGTGCCTGTGTGTCCTGTTGGAAGGCGAACCTTTGCCCCCAGTCTGAGGTACTGAGTGCTCTGCAGCAGGTTTTCATCAAGGATCTCTCTGTACTTTGCTCTGTTCATCTTTCCCTCAATCCTGACCACCTCCCTGACCAAGGCCCTTCTCCCCCAATTGCACAGTTTGCCCTGGCAGCCAGCTCTAGGAACAGTCATGGTGGTTCCAAACTTCTTCCATTTAAGAATGATAGAGGCCACTGTGTTCTTGAAGACATTCAATGCTGCACACATTTTTTGGTACCCTTACCCAGATCTGTGGGCCGACACAATCCTGTCTCGGAGCTCTACTGACAATTCCTTCAACCTCGTGGCTTGGTTTTTGCTCTGACATGCATTGTCAACTGTGGGACCTTATATAGACACGTGTGTGCCTTTCCAAATCATGTCCAATCAATTGAATTTACCACAGGTGGACTCCAATCAAGTTGAAGAAACATCTCAAGGATGATCAATGGAAAATGTTGAGTCTCATAGCAAAGGGTCTGAATACTTATATAAATAAGGTATTTCTGTTTTGTTTTATTTAATCCATTTTAGAATAAAGCTGTAACGTAACAAAATGTGGAAAATGGGAAGGGGTCTCAATACTTTCTGAATGCACTGTATGTGTCTGTGTGCTGATTTGAACGTGTTATGATGACTATACGAGTGTGTATTACTGTGTAGTACTGGGTATTACTGTATTCTGTG
Organism: Oncorhynchus kisutch; assembly: GCF_002021735.2. Lineage (NCBI taxonomy): Eukaryota > Metazoa > Chordata > Actinopteri > Salmoniformes > Salmonidae > Oncorhynchus > Oncorhynchus kisutch. Next base: position 28,892 of record NW_022264283.1, on the reverse strand, counting down.
GATCTCCTGCTGTTACTTGTTCCCTCGCTCCGCTGTGTGTGCGAACAGTGAGAAGCATGCTGGGGAATTGGTTACCCAAGATCCTTTCTTTGTGTCTTATGGAAGGAACATGTACAGTATTTTGACATGATCTAAGATAACCAATACTACAGTTAGTGCTGCCACGTTATGGTCAGTGACACCACATGACTTCTAGATGTTTCTGAGGCGTAGGGCAATATCCTGTCCTCTATTTCTCCTCTCTCCTGACCTCCCTCCATCTCATATCGTCCTTCTCTCCTTTTGTCTTTCACACCGTCCCTTCACCCTCCCTACCTCACTTTTTCCCATCTCTCTCTCTCTTCTCTCTCTCTCTTCTCCTCTCTCCTATCTCCTTCTCTCCTATCTCCTTCTCTCCTGTGCAGTGGGATAATATGTTTGTATAATCTCAGTGTATTAGGCCTGTTCTACATGTCAGCTAATTTGCCCTCAATAAACTCTAATTGCTGGTTAATTGTATTGTAATGAGATCATGGAGAGACGGGCAGCAGCTTATAAACACAAATGTTATGAATTGAGGATTTCCACAACTGGCTAAGAAGTGTCCACATACGCCCTGATATATATTTACCTACACATACAGTATATAGTACATCTATACACAGTCATCTTACCTGCTGTATAAACATAGTATTATCCCATTGACATACATTTAGAGTAGACCAACAACTGTAAGCCTTGTAAGGGCCTCCTCAGTGCTCAGCCAGAGGTGAAGAGGGGCCCAGATAAGAGAGGCAGAGCCAGATAAGAGGGTGAAGAGAGGAGAGGAGAGGACAGGGGATGGAAGGAGGGAGGGAAACAGGGGGCTGAAAGGAATCAGTAGGTATATATAGGTATATCAGTAGGTATATGTAGGTAGGTATATAGGTATATCAGTAGGTATATATAGGTATATCAGTAGGTATATCAGTAGGTATATATAGGTATATCAGTAGGTATATATAGGTATATAGGTATATCAGTAGGTATATATAGGTATATATAGGTATATCAGTAGGTATATAGGTATATCAGTAAGTATATCAGTAGATATATGTAGGTATATCAGTAGGTATATATAGGTATATAGGTATATCAGTAGGTATATCAGTAGGCCGCCCCCAGGTGGTGAGGGTAGGTAACAACATCTCCACCCTGCTGATCCTCAACACTGCGTTCTGAGCCTTCTCCTGTACTCCCTGTTCACCCACGACTGTGTGGCCATGCACTCCTCCAACTCAATCATCAAGTTTGCGGACAACACAACAGTGGTAGGCTTGATTACCAACAACAACGAGACGGCCTACAGGGAGGAGGTGAGGGCCCTCGGAGTGTGGTGTCAGGAAAATAACCTCACACTCAACGTCAACAAAACTAAGGAGATGATTGTGGACTTCAGGAAACAGCAGAGGGAACACCCCCCTATCCACATCGATGAGACAGTAGTGGAGAGGGTAGTAAGTTTTAAGTTCCTCGGCGTACACATCACAGACAAACTGAATTGGTCCACCCACACAGACAGCATCGTGAAGAAGGCGCAGCAGCGCCTCTTCAACCTCAGGAGGCTGAAGAAATTCGACTTGTCACCAAAAGCACTCACAAACTTCTACAGATGCACAATTGAGAGCATCCTGTCGGGCTGTATCACCACCTGGTACGGCAACTGCTCCGCCCACAACCGTAAGGCTCTCCAGAGGGTAGTGAAGTCTGCACAACGCATCACCGGGGGCAAACTACCTGCCTTCCAGGACACCTACACCACCCGATGTCACAGGAAGGCCATAAAGATCATCAAGGACAACAACCACCCGAGCCACTGCCTGTTCACCCCGCTATCACCCAGAAGGCGAGGTCTGTACAGGTGCATCAAAGCTGGGACCGAGAGACTGAAAAACAGCTTCTATCTCAAGGCCATCAGACTGTTAAACAGCCACCACTAACATTGAGTGGCTGCTGCCAACACACTGACTCAACTCCAGCCACTTTAAAAATGGGAATTGATGGGAATTTATGTAAAATATAAATCAAATATCACTTAAACAATGCTACTTAATATAATGTTTACATACCCTACATTATTCATCTCATATGTACACGTATATACTATACTCTATATCATCTACTGCATCTTTATGTAATACATGTATCACTAGCCACTTTAAACTATGCCACTTTGTTTACATACTCATCTCATATGTATATACTGAACTCAATACCATCTACTGCATCTTGCCTATGCCGCTCTGTACCATCACTCATTCATATATCTTTATGTACATATTCTTTATCCCTTTACACTTGTCTGTATAAGGTAGTAGTTTTGGAATTGTTAGTTAGATTACTTGTTGGTTATTACTGCATTGTCGGAACTAGAAGCACAAGCATTTCGCTACTCTCGCATTAACATCTGCTAACCATGTGTATGTGACAAATACATTTGATTTGATTTGAGGTATATATAGGTATATCAGTAGGTATATATAGGTATATCAGTAGGTATATATAGGTATATCAGTAAGTATATGTAGGTAGGTAGGTATATAGGTATATCAGTAGGCATATATAGGTATATCAGTAGGTATATATAGGTAGGTATATAGGTATATCAGTAGGTATATATAGGTATATCAGTAGGTATATATAGGTAGGTATATATAGGTATATCAGTAGGTATATAGGTATATCAGTAGGTATATATAGGTATATCAGTAGGTATATAGGTATATCAGTAGGTATATATAGGTATGTCAGTAGGTATATATAGGTATATCAGTAGGTATATAGGTATATATAGGTATATCAGTGGGTATATATAGGTATATCAGTAGGTATATGTAGGTAGGTATATAGGTATATCAGTAGGTATATCAGAAGGTATATGTAGGTAGGTATATAGGTATATCAGTAGGTATATGTAGGTAGGTATATAGGTATATCAGTAGGTATATGTAGGTAGGTATATAGGTATATCAGTAGGTATATCAGTAGGTATATGTATATAGGTATATCAGTAGGTATATAGGTATATCAGTAGGTATATGTAGGTAGGTACATAGGTATAACAGTAGGTATATGTAGGTAGGTATATAGGTATATCAGTAGTTATATCAGTAGGTATATGTAGGTAGGTATATCAGTAGATTCCAAGAACACAGGATGAGATGTTACTATCCTTTGTGCAAGCACTTCCAAGAGTTAATGAACAGTGAGCCTGGTGAAATTTGGGGAGCGCATCGTCAGTAGTGTACCTTTGGTTCCTAGGGTGTTTCGGCCTTTCACACTATACACCCTCCCCAAAGGCGGCCAGCGACAGGGTGATCAATCCTACGCTTGCGTCCCATTCCCAATTAGTCATAGGAGTTGCCTTGTTGATGATAGCCAACATCCCATGGGACTATGCATGGCAGGGGCGTCCTCCTCCCTGAGTCAAGCATTGTTGACCGCATACCTCCTTGCCCTTTCACTTCGGGGCCCAGCTGGGGTCTTTCCTCTTCATCCAGAGCCACTGACTGCTGCCTTCTGCCGCCTCCGATACAGCTTTGATTGCCGAACGCTGGCTCTGGCCCTTAATTCCAAGGTCTCTAAGCAGTCTGGTTGTAGATGTTGCCACAAAACCTCTGCAGCCCACCTCCACTGGTCGGACTTCTGTGTTCCAGCCATGATGCCATGCTTCGGCAGCTAGATCGGCATAGCGCAGATGCTTTCGCTCATAAGCCTCATCTACTGAGTCCTCCCAGGGTACTGTGAGCTCAATGATGAAGACCTTCTTGAGCGAATGGGACCAGAGCACCATGTCAGGTCTTAGGGTGGTGGTTGCGATCTCCGGAGGAAACACAAGTTGCCGGCCAATGTCAGCTAGCATTTTCCAGTCGCGGGCCAAGCGCAGCTGGTCTCGCTCTAATGGTGTCGAGCCGCACTTCGGTGGTTTAGCCCCTTCGTGGACAAAGTTTGTCCGTAAGGGGTGTGATGCTGCTGGGGGTGGTAGGGAGTTGGTGGCAGCTCGCTTGTCCTCCAGGACGGACGCAAGGTTTTTAAGGACTTGGTTGTGACGCCAAGTGTAGCGTCCTTGGGTGAGGCTTATTTTACACCCCGTGAGAATGTGCCTGAGGTTGGCTGGCATGGAACAGAGGGCACATTCCGGATCTTCACCATACCATTGGTGAAGATTAACTGGAGTTGGAAGGACGTCATATGTTGCTCTGATGGAAAAGCTCAACCGCCTCGCTTCCATGGCCCACAGATCCTTCCAGCTGATCTTCCTCTTCTCCACACTGTCCCATCGAGTCCACTGTCCCTGTTTGGAAAGAGAGACTGCCTTGGCCCACCTTGCAGCCTCCTCCTGATGGCGTACTTCCTGCACTACCATCTTCCGCCGCTCTGGTGCAGTGGCCTTACTCCAAGCAGCACGTCTATTTAGCCCAAGGCCTCCTCTCCCTTGCTGAACATGACCCACAATGTCAGCATGTCTGAGGGCTGCTGTTGCCTCCTGGACTGCTTTTCCTGGGCTCCATTTGCGCCCAGTTGCCAAGGTCGGCGCGTTGTTGCTCACCACTGGTGAGCCACTCTCGAGATTCATTCAGTGTCATCTGGAGCCTGGTTTTTGAACACTTGAATTCCTCTGTTAGACTGGTGAGGGGCAGCTTGAGGACAAATCAAATCAAATCAAATCAAATTTATTTATATAGCCCTTCGTACATCAGCTGATATCTCAAAGTGCTCTACAGAAACCCAGCCTAAAACCCCAAACAGCAAGCAATGCAGGTGTAGAAGCACGGTGGCTAGGAAAAACTCCCTAGAAAGGCCAATACCTAGGAAGAAACCTAGAGAGGAACCAGGCTATGTGGGGTGGCCAGTCCTCTTCTGGCTGTGCCGGGTGGAGATTATAACAGAACATGGCCAAGATGTTCAAATGTTCATAAATGACCAGCATGGTCGAATAATAATAAGGCAGAACAGTTGAAACTAGAGCAGCAGCACAGTCAGGTGGAAGTTGAAACTGGAGCAGCAGCATGGCCAGGTGGACTGGGGACAGCAAGGACACCATCTCCATAGAGGCCGATGGTGGTAAGGCATCGTGGAACTCCGAGCCACTTCTTTAAGTAGCCTGTGACTCCTCTTTCCATCTTCTCCACTGTTGAGATTGGAACCTCATACACTGCTAAGGGCCACAACGCCCGGGGTAGGAGACCAAAATGCAGACACCAGGCCTTTAACTTTCCAGGTAGCTGGGTGTTGTCGATGGACTGTAGGCTACTACTGATGTCTTTGCGCAGCTGTTGCACCTGGTCTTTGTCCTTCAGGCTTGCATCATACCACCTTCCAAGGCTTTTTAACGGCTGCTCAGACACTGTTGGGATTTGGTCATCTCCGATGAAGAATTTCAGGTCAGAGAGTACTCCCTTCACAATCGAGATGCTGCGTGACTTGGATGGTTTAATCTTCATACGGGCCCAGCTGATGTTCTCCTCAAGTTTTCTGAGCAGTCTCCTGGTGCATGGGACAGTGGTGGTCAATGTTGTAATGTCGTCCATGTAGGCTCTGAGTGGAGGGAGGCGGAAACCAGAGTCGACTCGCTGTCCACCAGCAACCCATTTTGAGGATCTGATGATAACCTCCATTGCCATTATGAATGCCAACGGAGAAATGGTACATCCTGCCATTATACCTACATTCAGGCACTGCCATGAGGTGGTGAACTCTGAGGTGGTGAAGCAGAACTGCAGATCCTGGAAGTACGACTTCACCAGGGTTGTGATGGTGTCCGGTATGTGAAAAAATCTGAAGGCAGACCACAGGAGTTCATGGGGCACAGAGCCAAATGCATTGGCGAGGTCGAGAAAGACTACATGGAGGTCCCTTTTCTCCACCTTGGCCATTTGGATCTGGTGCCAGATCATGCTGGAATGTTCCAAGCAGCCAGAGAACCCTGATATTCCTGCCTTCTGTACAGATGTATCGACGTACGCATTCCTTTGCAGGTACTCGGCCATCCTCTGGGCAATGACCCTAAAGAAGATTTTACCCTCGACATTCAGTAAGGATGGGATTAAGGATTGGCTGATGTTCACTGCATCCTTCTCCTTAGGGATCAGGACCCCGCCTGCCCTACGCCACACTTTGGGTATTATCTTATTTTTCCAAGCTGTTCTCATAAGCCTCCAGAGGAACCTCAGGACGTCTGGTGCGTTCTTATACACTTTGTACGGGACTGCATTTGGCCCCGGGGCTGATGCTGTTCTTGCCCCTCGAACTGTGTTTTCCACCTCTCTCCATGTCGGAGGGCTGGTCTCAATATGATGTTCCGGGGGTTCAATGGGTGGGATATCTGATGGGATGGCCAGATGTTCATGTCGCTTTGAGTCAAAGTTTGTTGTTCTCAGTTGCTCCTCTAGGTCTTTCTTTGTTGTTTTTAGAGCTCCACTTTTTTCCTTTGTGAAGAGACTTTTAAGGAACTTGAAGGGATCTTTATAGAATCGAGTTCTAGTTTGTTCTTTCTTCCTTCTGCGTTTCCGTAGGTTCTCTGCTCTACGGAGGGATGCCAACCGGGTTTTGATATCAGCCTGAAGTGCCTCTATGCCATCCTTCTCCACTTCCGAGGCCTTCTTCCACTGTTTCTTAAGCTGTCGCCTTTCTTGAACGAGGCGCTTGATTTCTTGTTGCCTCCTGGAAACTGGTGGGGTTGGAACCTTTCTCCCGCCTTTTGCCTCTTCCACTCCAAATCTTTCTGTCCCGTACTCATAGATAATGTCCCCCATCCTCTCCAACTTCTTCTCCACTGTGCCTCGAAGTTTCTCGAGGGTCAAGGTAAGGTCAGTATTCACTGTTTCCCACAACTTCTTGTCACTGGCGCCGGGCCACTTCACATATGGTCTGTGCCCTGGTAGTCTCCTCTCGACTGTAGGTCTGGGAGGCTCGGTGAGTTCCACTCCTGTTGTTGGTTCCACCTCAGTTGTTACTTCGGTGCTTGAGTTTACGTCCTCCATGACAGTGGTACTGATGCACTGCAAACTATGGTTTGCGTCCAGTTGCTGTGCTTCATTCGACTGATTTGATCGCTTTCGCAGAAAGTAATCAATGCGAGGCCTCTGTCTCTCTTTACCCAAACACCCCTTCTTCCCCTGGTGGATCCTCAACCCATGGTGTGATGTAACTTTCCTCCAACCACAGACACATAGGTATATCAGTAGGTATATATAGGTAGGTATATAGGTATATCAGTAGGTATATATAGGTAGGTATATAGGTATATCAGTAGGTATATATAGGTATATCAGTAGGTATATATAGGTATATCAGTGGGTATATATAGGTATATCAGTAGGTATATATAGGTAGGTATATAGGTATATCAGTAGGTATATCAGAAGGTATATGTAGGTAGGTATATAGGTATATCAGTAGGTATATGTAGGTAGATATATAGGTATATGTAGGTAGGTATATAGGTATATCAGTAGTTATATCAGTAGGTATATGTAGGTAGGTATATTGGTATATCAGTAGGTATATCAGTAGTTATATGTAGGTAGGTATATAGGTATATCAGTAGGTATACAGTGCCTTGCGAAAGTATTCGGCCCCCTTGAACTTTGCGACCTTTTGCCACATTTTAGGCTTCAAACATAAGGATATAAAACTGTATTTTTTTGTGAAGAATCAACAACAAGTGACACAATCATGAAGTGGAACGACATTTATGGATATTTCAAACTTTTTTAACAAATCAAAAACAGAAAAATTGGGCGTGCAAAATTATTCAGCCCCCTTAAGTTAATACTTTGTAGCGCCACCTTTTGCTGCGATTACAGCTGTAAGTCGCTTGGGGTATGTCTCTATCAGTTTTGCACATCGAGAGACTGAAATGTTTTCCCATTCCTCCTTGCAAAACAGCTCGAGCTGCTGTTTGCTGCGCTGACAGTAAAGGGTATATGTAGGTAGGTATATAGGTATATCAGTAGGTATATGTAGGTAGGTATATAGGTATATCAGTAGGTATATGTAGGTAGGTATATAGGTATATCAGTAGGTATATGTAGGTAGGTATATAGGTATATCAGTAGGTATATGTAGGTAGGTATATAGGTATATCAGTAGGTATATGTAGGTAGGTATATAGGTATATCAGTAGTTATATCAGTAGGTATATGTAGGTAGGTATATAGGTATATCAGTAGGTATATGTAGGTAGGTATATAGGTATATCAGTAGTTATATGTAGGTAGGTATATAGGTATATCCGTAGGTATATGTAGGTAGGTATATAGGTATATCAGTAGGTATATGTAGGTAGGTATATAGGTATATCAGTAGGTATATGTAGGTAGGTATATAGGTATATCAGTAGGTATATGTAGTTAGGTATATAGGTATATCAGTAGGTATATGTAGGTAGGTATATAGTTATATCAGTAGGTATATGTAGGTAGGTAAATAGGTATATCAGTAGGTATATGTAGGTAGGTGTATAGGTATATCAGTAGGTATATCAGTAGGTTTATGTAGGTAGGTATATAGGTATATCAGTTGGTATATCAGTAGGTATATGTAGGTAGGTATATAGGTATATCAGTAGGTATATGTAGGTAGGTATATAGCTATATCAGTAGGTATATGTAGGTAGGTATATAGGTATATCAGTAGGTATATGTAGGTAGGTATATAGGTATATCAGTAGGTATATCAGTAGGTATATGTAGGTAGGTATATAGGTATATCAGTAGGTATATCAGTAGGTATATAGGTATATCAGTAGGTATATCAGTAGGTATATGTAGGTAGGTATATAGGTATATCAGTAGGTATATAGGTATATCAGTAGGTATATGTAGGTAGGTATATAGCTATATCATTAGGTATATGTAGGTAGGTATATTGGTATATCAGTAGTTATATGTAGGTAGGTATATAGGTATATCAGTAGGTATATAGGTATATCAGTAGGTATATCAGTAGGTTTATGTAGGTAGGTATATAGGTATATCAGTTGGTATATCAGTAGGTATATGTAGGTAGGTATATTGGTATATCAGTAGGTATATGTAGGTAGGTATATAGGTATATCAGTAGGTATATAGGTAGGTATATGTAGGTAGGTATATAGGTATATCAGTAGGTATATGTAGGTAGGTATATAGGTATATCAGTAGTTATATCAGTAGGTATATGTAGGTAGGTATATTGGTATATCAGTAGGTATTTCAGTAGTTATATGTAGGTAGGTATATAGGTATATCAGTAGGTAGGTGTATAGGTATATCAGTAGGTATATGTAGGTAGGTATATAGGTATATCAGTAGGTATATGTAGGTAGGTAAATAGGTATATCAGTAGGTATATGTAGGTAGGTGTATAGGTATATCAGTAGGTATATGTAGGTAGGTATATAGGTATATCAGTAGGTATATGTAGGTAGGTATATAGGTATATCAGTAGGTATATGTAGGTAGGTATATAGGTATATCAGTAGGTATATCAGTAGGTTTATGTAGGTGGGTATATAGGTATATCAGTTGGTATATCAGTAGGTATATGTAGGTAGGTATATAGGTATATCAGTAGGTATATGTAGGTAGGTATATAGCTATATCAGTAGGTATATGTAGGTAGGTATATAGGTATATCAGTAGGTATATGTAGGTAGGTATATAGGTATATCAGTAGGTATATAGGTATATCAGTAGGTATATGTAGTTAGGTATATAGCTATATATCAGTAGGTATATGTAGGTAGGTATATAGGTATATCAGTAGGTATATGTAGGTAGGTATATAGGTATATCAGTAGGTATATGTAGGTAGGTATATAGGTATATCAGTAGGTATATGTAGATAGGTATATAGGTATATCAGTAGGTATATTTAGGTAGGTGTATAGGTATATCAGTAGGTATATGTAGGTAGGTATATAGGTATATCAGTAGGTATATGTAGATAGGTATATAGGTATATCAGTAGGTATATGTAGGTAGGTATATAGGTATATCAGTAGGTATATAGGTATATCAGTAGGTATATGTAGGTAGGTATATAGGTATATCAGTAGGTATATAGGTATATCAGTAGGTATATATAGGTAGGTATATAGCTATATCATTAGGTATATGTAGGTAGGTATATTGGTATATCAGTAGTTATATGTAGGTAGGTATATAGGTATATCAGTAGGTATATGTAGGTAGGTATATAGGTATATCAGTAGGTATATCAGTAGGTTTATGTAGGTAGGTATATAGGTATATCAGTAGGTATATGTAGGTAGGTATATAGGTATATCAGTAGGTATATGTAGGTAGGTATATAGGTATATCAGTAGGTATATCAGTAGGTATATGTAGGTAGGTATATAGGTATATCAGTAGGTATATAGGTATATCAGTAGGTATATCAGTAGGTATATGTAGGTAGGTGTATAGGAATATCAGTAGGTATATGTAGGTAGGTATATAGGTATATCAGTAGGTATATAGGTATATCAGTAGGTATATGTAGGTAGGTATATAGCTATATCATTAGGTATATGTAGGTAGGTATATAGGTATATCAGTAGGTATATCAGTAGGTATATGTAGGTAGGTATATAGGTATATCAGTAGGTATATAGGTATATCAGTAGGTATATCAGTAGGTATATGTAGGTAGGTGTATAGGTATATCAGTAGGTATATGTAGGTAGGTATATAGGTATATCAGTAGGTATATGTAGGTAGGTATATAGGTATATCAGTAGGTATATGTAGATAGGTATATAGGTATATCAGTAGGTATATGTAGGTAGGTATATAGGTATATCAGTAGGTATATGTAGGTAGGTATATAGCTATATCATTAGGTATATGTAGGTAGGTATATAGGTATATCAGTAGGTATATGTAGGTAGGTATATAGCTATATCAGTAGGTATATGTAGGTAGGTATATAGGTATATCAGTAGGTATATGTAGGTAGGTATATAGGTATATCAGTAGGTATATCAGTAGGTATATGTAGGTAGGTATATAGGTATATCATCAGGTATATGTAGGTAGGTATATAGGTATATCAGTGGTTATATCAGTAGGTATATGTAGGTAGGTATATAGGTATATCAGTAGGTATATGTAGTTAGGTATATAGCTATATATCAGTAGGTATATGTAGGTAGGTATATAGCTATATCATTAGGTATATGTAGATAGGTATATAGGTATATCAGTAGGTATATTTAGGTAGGTGTATAGGTATATCAGTAGGTATATGTAGGTAGGTATATAGGTATATCAGTAGGTATATGTAGATAGGTATAGGTATATCAGTAGGTATATGTAGGTAGGTATATAGGTATATCAGTAGGTATATAGGTATATCAGTAGGTATATGTAGGTAGGTATATAGGTATATCAGTAGGTATATAGGTATATCAGTAGGTATATATAGGTAGGTATATAGCTATATCATTAGGTATATGTAGGTAGGTATATAGGTATATCAGTAGGTATATGTAGGTAGGTATATAGGTATATCAGTAGGTATATCAGTAGGTTTATGTAGGTAGGTATATAGGTATATCAGTAGGTATATAGGTATATCAGTAGGTATATGTAGGTAGGTATATAGCTATATCATTAGGTATATGTAGGTAGGTATATAGGTATATCAGTAGGTATATGTAGGTAGGTATATAGGTATATCAGTAGGTATATAGGTATATCAGTAGGTATATCAGTAGGTATATGTAGGTAGGTGTATAGGTATATCAGTAGGGATATGTAGGTAGGTATATAGGTATATCAGTAGGTATATGTAGGTAGGTATATAGCTATATCATTAGGTTTATGTAGGTAGGTATATTGGTATATCAGTAGTTATATGTAGGTAGGTATATAGGTATATCAGTAGGTATATGTAGGTAGGTATATAGGTATATCAGTAGGTATATCAGTAGGTTTATGTAGGTGGGTATATAGGTATATCAGTGGTTATATCAGTAGGTATATGTAGGTAGGTATATAGGTATATCAGTAGGTATATGTAGTTAGGTATATAGCTATATATCAGTAGGTATATGTAGGTAGGTATATAGGTATATCAGTAGGTATATGTAGGTAGGTATATAGGTATATCAGTAGGTATATGTAGGTAGGTATATAGGTATATCAGTATGTATATGTAGGTAGGTATATAGGTATATCAGTAGGTATATGTAGGTATATAGGTATATCAGTAGGTATATTTAGGTAGGTGTATAGGTATATCAGTAGGTATATGTAGATAGGTATATAGGTATATCAGTAGGTATATGTAGGTAGGTGTATAGGTATATCAGTAGGTTTATGTAGGTAGGTATATAGGTATATCAGTAGGTATATGTAGATAGGTATATAGGTATATCAGTAGGTATATGTAGGTAGGTATATAGGTATATCAGTAGGTATATGTAGGTAGGTATATAGGTATATCAGTAGGTATATGTAGGTAGGTATATAGGTATATCAGTAGGTATATGTAGGTAGGTATATAGGTATATCAGTAGGTATATAGGTATATCAGTAGGTATATGTAGGTAGGTATATAGGTATATCAGTAGGTATATAGGTATATCAGTAGGTATATATAGGTAGGTATATAGCTATATCATTAGGTATATGTAGGTAGGTATATTGGTATATCAGTAGTTATATGTAGGTAGGTATATAGGTATATCAGTAGGTATATGTAGGTAGGTATATAGGTATATCAGTAGGTATATCAGTAGGTATATGTAGGTAGGTGTATAGGAATATCAGTAGGTAAATGTAGGTAGGTATATAGGTATATCAGTAGGTATATAGGTATATCAGTAGGTATATGTAGGTAGGTATATAGCTATATCATTAGGTATATGTAGGTAGGTATATAGGTATATCAGTAGGTATATAGGTATATCAGTAGGTATATGTAGGTAGGTATATAGCTATATCATTAGGTATATGTAGGTAGGTATATAGGTATATCAGTAGGTATATAGGTATATCAGTAGGTATATCAGTAGGTATATGTAGGTAGGTGTATATGTATATCAGTAGGTATATGTAGGTAGGTATATAGGTATATCAGTAGGTATATGTAGGTAGGTATATAGGTATATCCGTAGGTATATGTAGGTAGGTATATAGGTATATCAGTAGGTATATAGGTATATCAGTAGGTATATCAGTAGGTATATGTAGGTAGGTATATAGGTATATCAGTAGGTATATGTAGGTAGGTATATAGGTATATCAGTAGGTATATAGGTATATCAGTAGGTATATGTAGGTAGGTATATAGGTATATCAGTAGGTATATAGGTATATCAGTAGGTATATATAGGTAGGTATATAGCTATATCATTAGGTATATGTAGGTAGGTATATTGGTATATCAGTAGTTATATGTAGGTAGGTATATAGGTATATCAGTAGGTATATGTAGGTAGGTATATAGGTATATCAGTAGGTATATCAGTAGGTATATCAGTAGGTATATGTAGGTAGGTGTATAGGAATATCAGTAGGTATATGTAGGTAGGTATATAGGTATATCAGTAGGTATATAGGTATATCAGTAGGTATATGTAGGTAGGTATATAGCTATATCATTAGGTATATGTAGGTAGGTATATAGGTATATCAGTAGGTATATAGGTATATCAGTAGGTATATGTAGGTAGGTATATAGCTATATCATTAGGTATATGTAGGTAGGTATATAGGTATATCAGTAGGTATATAGGTATATCAGTAGGTATATCAGTAGGTATATGTAGGTAGGTGTATATGTATATCAGTAGGTATATGTAGGTAGGTATATAGGTATATCAGTAGGTATATGTAGGTAGGTATATAGGTATATCAGTAGGTATATCAGTAGGTATATGTAGGTAGGTATATAGGTATATCAGTAGGTATATGTAGGTAGGTATATAGGTATATCAGTAGGTATATGTAGGTAGGTGTATAGGTATATCAGTAGGTATATGTAGGTAGGTATATAGGTATATCAGTAGGTATATGTAGATAGGTATATAGGTATATCAGTAGGTATATGTAGGTAGGTATATAGGTATATCAGTAGGTATATGTAGGTAGGTATATAGGTATATCAGTAGGTATATAGGTATATCAGTAGATATATGTAGGTAGGTGTATATGTATATCAGTAGGTATATGTAGGTAGGTATATAGGTATATCAGTAGGTATATGTAGGTAGGTATATAGGTATATCAGTAGGTATATGTAGGTAGGTATATAGGTATATCAGTAGGGTATATCAGTAGGTATATGTAGGTAGGTATATAGGTATATCAGTAGGTATATGTAGGTAGATATATAGGTATATCAGTAGGTATATGTAGGTAGGTGTATAGGTATATCAGTAGGTATATGTAGGTAGGTATATAGGTATATCAGTAGGTATATGTAGATAGGTATATAGGTATATCAGTAGGTATATGTAGGTAGGTATATAGGTATATCAGTAGGTATATGTAGGTAGGTATATAGGTATATCAGTAGGTATATAGGTATATCAGTAGGTATATGTAGGTAGGTATATAGGTATATCAGTAGGTATTTCGGTATATCAGTAGGTATATGTAGGTAGGTATATAGCTATATCATTAGGTATATGTAGGTAGGTATATTTGTATATCAGTAGTTATATGTAGGTAGGTATATAGGTATATCAGTAGGTATATGTAAGTAGGTATATAGGTATATCAGTAGGTTTATGTAGGTAGGTATATAGGTATATCAGTAGGTAGGTGTATAGGTATATCAGTAGGTATATGTAGGTAGGTATATAGGTATATCAGTAGGTATATGTAGGTAGGTAAATAGGTATATCAGTAGGTATATGTAGGTAGGTGTATAGGTATATCAGTAGGTATATAGGTATATCAGTAGGTATATCAGTAGGTATATGTAGGTAGGTGTATATGTATATCAGTAGGTATATGTAGGTAGGTATATAGGTATATCAGTAGGTATATGTAGGTAGGTATATAGGTATATCAGTAGGTATATGTAGGTAGGTATATAGGTATATCAGTAGGTATATCAGTAGGTATATGTAGGTAGGTATATAGGTATATCAGTAGGTATATGTAGGTAGGTATATAGGTATATCAGTAGGTATATGTAGGTAGGTATATAGGTATATCAGTAGGTATATGTAGGTAGGTGTATAGGTATATCAGTAGGTATATGTAGGTAGGTATATAGGTATATCAGTAGGTATATGTAGATAGGTATATAGGTATATCAGTAGGTATATGTAGGTAGGTATATAGGTATATCAGTAGGTATATGTAGGTAGGTATATAGGTATATCAGTAGGTATATAGGTATATCAGTAGGTATATGTAGGTAGGTATATAGGTATATCAGTAGGTATTTCGGTATATCAGTAGGTATATGTAGGTAGGTATATAGCTATATCATTAGGTATATGTAGGTAGGTATATTTGTATATCAGTAGTTATATGTAGGTAGGTATATAGGTATATCAGTAGGTAGGTGTATAGGTATATCAGTAGGTATATGTAGGTAGGTATATAGGTATATCAGTAGGTATATGTAGGTAGGTAAATAGGTATATCAGTAGGTATATGTAGGTAGGTGTATAGGTATATCAGTAGGTATATAGGTATATCAGTAGGTATATAGGTATATCAGTAGGTATATGTAGGTAGGTATAGCTATATCATTAGGTATATGTAGGTAGGTATATTGGTATATCAGTAGTTATATGTAGGTAGGTATATAGGTATATCAGTAGCTATATGTAGGTAGGTATATAGGTATATCAGTAGGTATATCAGTAGGTTTATGTAGGTAGGTATATAGGTATATCAGTTGGTATATCAGTAGGTATATTTAGGTAGGTATATAGCTATATCAGTAGGTATATGTAGGTAGGTATATAGGTATATCAGTAGGTATATGTAGGTAGGTATATAGGTATATCAGTAGGTATATCAGTAGGTTTATGTAGGTAGGTATATAGGTATATCAGTAGGTATATGTAGGTAGGTATATAGGTATATCAGTAGGTATATGTAGGTAGGTATATAGCTATATCAGTAGGTATATGTAGGTAGGTATATAGGTATATCAGTAGGTATATGTAGGTAGGTATATAGGTATATCAGTAGGTATATCAGTAGGTTTATGTAGGTAGGTATATAGGTATATCAGTTGGTATATCAGTAGTTATATGTAGGTAGGTATATAGGTATATCCATAGGTATATGTAGGTAGGTATATAGGTATATCAGTAAGTATATCAGTAGGTATATGTAGGTAGGTATATAGGTATATCAGTAGGTATATGTAGGTAGGTAATAGGTATATCAGTAGGTATATGTAGGTAGGTGTATAGGTATATCAGTAGGTATATGTAGGTAGGTATATAGGTATATCAGTAGGTATATGTAGGTAGGTAAATAGGTATATCAGTAGGTATATGTAGGTAGGTGTATAGGTATATCAGTAGGTATATGTAGGTAGGTATATAGGTATATCAGTAGGTATATGTAGGTAGGTATATAGCTATATCATTAGGTATATGTAGGTAGGTATATTGGTATATCAGTAGTTATATGTAGGTAGGTATATAGGTATATCAGTAGGTATATGTAGGTAGGTATATAGGTATATCAGTAGGTATATCAGTAGGTTTATGTAGGTAGGTATATAGGTATATCAGTTGGTATATCAGTAGGTATATGTAGGTAGGTATATAGGTATATCAGTAGGTATATGTAGGTAGGTATATAGCTATATCAGTAGGTATATGTAGGTAGGTATATAGGTATATCAGTAGGTATATGTAGGTAGGTATATAGGTATATCAGTAGGTATATCAGTAGGTATATGTAGGTAGGTATATAGGTATATCATCAGATATATGTAGGTAGGTATTTAGGTATATCAGTGGTTATATCAGTAGGTATATGTAGGTAGGTATATAGGTATATCAGTAGGTATATGTAGTTAGGTATATAGGTATATCAGTAGGTTAATGTAGGTAGGTATATAGGTATATCAGTAGGTATATGTAGGTAGGTATATAGGTATATCAGTAGGTATATGTAGGTAGGTATATAGGTATATCAGTAGGTATATGTAGGTAGGTATATAGGTTTATCAGTAGGTATATTTAGGTAGGTGTATAGGTATATCAGTAGGTATATAGGTATATCATCAGGTATATGTAGGTAGGTATATAGGTATATCAGTGGTTATATCAGTAGGTATATGTAGGTAGGTATATAGGTATATCAGTAGGTATATGTAGATAGGTATATAGGTATATCAGTAGGTATATGTAGGTAGGTATATAGGTATATCAGTAGGTATATGTAGGTAGGTATATAGGTATATCAGTAGGTATATAGGTATATCAGTAGGTATATGTAGGTAGGTATATAGGTATATCAGTAGGTATATAGCTATATCATTAGGTATATGTAGGTAGGTATATTGGTATATCAGTAGTTATATGTAGGTAGGTATATATGTATATCAGTAGGTATATGTAGGTAGGTATATAGGTATATCAGTAGTTATATGTAGGTAGGTATATAGGTATATCAGTAGGTATATGTAGGTAGGTATATTGGTATATCAGTAGTTATATGTAGGTAGGTATATAGGTATATCAGTAGGTATATGTAGGTAGGTATATAGGTATATCAGTAGGTATATCAGTAGGTTTATGTAGGTAGGTATATAGGTATATCAGTTGTTATATCAGTAGGTATATGTAGGTAGGTATATAGGTATATCAGTAGGTATATGTAGGTAGGTATATAGCTATATCAGTAGGTATATGTAGGTAGGTATATAGGTATATCAGTAGGTATATAGGTATATCAGTAGGTATATGTAGGTAGGTATATAGGTATATCAGTAGGTATATAGGTATATCAGTAGGTATATGTAGGTAGGTATATAGCTATATCATTAGGTATATGTACGTAGGTATATTGGTATATCAGTAGTTATATGTAGGTAGGTATATAGGTATATCAGTAGGTATATGTAGGTAGGTATATAGGTATATCAGTAGGTATATGTAGGTAGGTATATAGCTATATCATTGGCTATATGTAGGTAGGTATATTGGTATATCAGTAGTTATATGTAGGTAGGTATATAGGTATATCAGTAGGTATATGTAGGTAGGTATATAGGTATATCAGTAGGTATATCAGTAGGTTTATGTAGGTAGGTATATAGGTATATCAGTTGGTATATCAGTAGGTATATGTAGGTAGGTATATAGGTATATCAGTAGGTATATGTAGGTAGGTATATAGCTATATCAGTGTGTATATGTAGGTAGGTATATAGGTATATCAGTTGGTATATGTAGGTAGGTATATAGGTATATCAGTAGGTATATGTAGGTAGGTATATAGGTATATCATCAGGTATATGTAGGTAGGTATATAGGTATATCAGTAGTTATATCAGTAGGTATATGTAGGTAGGTATATAGGTATATCAGTAGGTATATGTAGTTAGGTATATAGGTATATCAGTAGGTATATGTAGGTAGGTATATAGGTATATCAGTAGGTATATGTAGGTAGGTATATAGGTATATCAGTAGGTATATGTAGGTAGGTATATAGGTATATCAGTAGGTATATGTAGGTAGGTATATAGGTATATCAGTAGGTATATTTAGGTAGGTGTATAGGTATATCAGTAGGTATATGTAGATAGGTATATAGGTATATCAGTAGGTATATGTAGGTAGGTATATAGGTATATCAGTAGGTATATGTAGGTAGGTATATAGGTATATCAGTAGGTATATAGGTATATCAGTTGGTATATCATTAGGTATATGTAGGTAGGTATATAGGTATATCAGTAGGTATATGTAGGTAGGTATATAGGTATATCAGTAGGTATATGTAGGTAGGTATATAGGTATATCAGTAGGTATATGTAGGTAGGTATATAGGTATATCAGTAGGTATATTTAGGTAGGTGTATAGGTATATCAGTAGGTATATGTAGTTAGGTATATAGGTATATCAGTAGGTATATGTAGATAGGTATATAGGTATATCAGTAGGTATATGTAGGTAGGTATATAGGTATATCAGTAGGTATATGTAGGTAGGTATATAGGTATATCAGTAGGTATATAGGTATATCAGTAGGTATATCAATAGGTATATGTAGGTAGGTATATAGGCATATCAGTAGCTATATGTAGGTAGGTATATAGGTATATCAGTAGGTATATGTAGGTAGGTGTATAGGTATATCAGTAGGTATATCAGTAGGTATATGTAGGTAGGTATATAGGTATATCAGTAGGTACATGTAGGTAGGTATATAGGTATATCAGTAGGTATATCAGTAGGTATATGTAGGTAGGTATATAGGTATATCAGTAGGTATATGTAGGTAGGTATATAGGTATATCAGTAGGTATATGTAGGTAGGTATATAGGTATATCAGTAGGTATATGTAGGTAGGTATATAGGTATATCAGTAGGTATATGTAGGTAGGTATATAGCTATATCATTGGCTATATGTAGGTAGGTATATTGGTATATCAGTAGTTATATGTAGGTAGGTATATAGGTATATCAGTAGGTATATGTAGGTAGGTATATAGGTATATCAGTAGGTATATCAGTAGGTTTATGTAGGTAGGTATATAGGTATATCAGTTGGTATATCAGTAGGTATATGTAGGTAGGTATATAGGTATATCAGTAGGTATATGTAGGTAGGTATATAGCTATATCAGTGTGTATATGTAGGTAGGTATATAGGTATATCAGTTGGTATATGTAGGTAGGTATATAGGTATATCAGTAGGTATATGTAGGTAGGTATATAGGTATATCATCAGGTATATGTAGGTAGGTATATAGGTATATCAGTAGTTATATCAGTAGGTATATGTAGGTAGGTATATAGGTATATCAGTAGGTATATGTAGTTAGGTATATAGGTATATCAGTAGGTATATGTAGGTAGGTATATAGGTATATCAGTTGGTATATGTAGGTAGGTATATAGGTATATCAGTAGGTATATGTAGGTAGGTATATAGGTATATCATCAGGTATATGTAGGTAGGTATATAGGTATATCAGTAGTTATATCAGTAGGTATATGTAGGTAGGTATATAGGTATATCAGTAGGTATATGTAGTTAGGTATATAGGTATATCAGTAGGTATATGTAGGTAGGTATATAGGTATATCAGTAGGTATATGTAGGTAGGTATATAGGTATATCAGTAGGTATATGTAGGTAGGTATATAGGTATATCAGTAGGTATATGTAGGTAGGTATATAGGTATATCAGTAGGTATATTTAGGTAGGTGTATAGGTATATCAGTAGGTATATGTAGATAGGTATATAGGTATATCAGTAGGTATATGTAGGTAGGTATATAGGTATATCAGTAGGTATATGTAGGTAGGTATATAGGTATATCAGTAGGTATATAGGTATATCAGTTGGTATATCATTAGGTATATGTAGGTAGGTATATAGGTATATCAGTAGGTATATGTAGGTAGGTATATAGGTATATCAGTAGGTATATGTAGGTAGGTATATAGGTATATCAGTAGGTATATGTAGGTAGGTATATAGGTATATCAGTAGGTATATTTAGGTAGGTGTATAGGTATATCAGTAGGTATATGTAGTTAGGTATATAGGTATATCAGTAGGTATATGTAGATAGGTATATAGGTATATCAGTAGGTATATGTAGGTAGGTATATAGGTATATCAGTAGGTATATGTAGGTAGGTATATAGGTATATCAGTAGGTATATAGGTATATCAGTAGGTATATCAATAGGTATATGTAGGTAGGTATATAGGCATATCAGTAGCTATATGTAGGTAGGTATATAGGTATATCAGTAGGTATATGTAGGTAGGTGTATAGGTATATCAGTAGGTATATCAGTAGGTATATGTAGGTAGGTATATAGGTATATCAGTAGGTACATGTAGGTAGGTATATAGGTATATCAGTAGGTATATCAGTAGGTATATGTAGGTAGGTATATAGGTATATCAGTAGGTATATGTAGGTAGGTATATAGGTATATCAGTAGGTATATGTAGGTAGGTATATAGGTATATCAGTAGGTATATAGGTATATCAGTAGGTATATCAGTAGGTATATGTAGGTAGGTATATAGGTATATCAGTAGGTATATGTAGGTAGGTATATAGGTATATCAGTAGGTATATGTAGGTAGGTATATAGGTATATCAGTAGGTATATGTAGGTAGGTATATAGCTATATCATTGGCTATATGTAGGTAGGTATATTGGTATATCAGTAGTTATATGTAGGTAGGTATATAGGTATATCAGTAGGTATATGTAGGTAGGTTATAGGTATATCAGTAGGTATATCAGTAGGTTTATGTAGGTAGGTATATAGGTATATCAGTTGGTATATCAGTAGGTATATGTAGGTAGGTATATAGGTATATCAGTAGGTATATGTAGGTAGGTATATAGCTATATCAGTATGTATATGTAGGTAGGTATATAGTTATATCAGTTGGTATATGTAGGTAGGTATATAGGTATATCAGTAGGTATATGTAGGTAGGTATATAGGTATATCATCAGGTATATGTAGGTAGGTATATAGGTATATCAGTAGTTATATCAGTAGGTATATGTAGGTAGGTATATAGGTATATCAGTAGGTATATGTAGTTAGGTATATAGGTATATCAGTAGGTATATGTAGGTAGGTATATAGGTATATCAGTAGGTATATTTAGGTAGGTGTATAGGTATATCAGTAGGTATATGTAGATAGGTATATAGGTATATCAGTAGGTATATGTAGGTAGGTATATAGGTATATCAGTAGGTATATGTAGGTAGGTATATAGGTATATCAGTAGGGTATATAGGTATATCAGTAGGTATATCATTAGGTATATGTAGGTAGGTATATAGGTATATCAGTAGGTATATGTAGGTAGGTATATAGGTATATCAGTAGGTATATGTAGGTAGGTATATAGGTATATCAGTAGGTATATGTAGGTAGGTATATAGGTATATCAGTAGGTATATTTTAGGTAGGTGTATAGGTATATCAGTAGTATATGTAGTTAGGTATATAGGTATATCAGTAGGTATATGTAGATAGGTATATAGGTATATCAGTAGGTATATGTAGGTAGGTATATAGGTATATCAGTAGGTATATGTAGGTAGGTATATAGGTATATCAGTAGGTATATAGTATATCAGTAGGTATATCAGTAGGTATATGTAGGTAGGTATATAGGTATATCAGTAGGTACATGTAGGTAGGTATATAGGTATATCAGTAGGTATATCAGTAGGTATATGTAGGTAGGTATATAGGTATATCAGTAGGTATATGTAGGTAGGTATATAGGTATATCAGTAGGTATATGTAGGTAGGTATATAGGTATATCAGTAGGTATATATGGTATATCAGTAGGTTATATCAGTAGGTATATGTAGGTAGGTATATAGGTATATCAGTAGGTATATGTAGGTAGGTATATAGGTATATCAGTAGGTATATGTAGGTAGGTATATAGGTATATCAGTAGGTATATGTAGGTAGGTATATAGCTATATCATTGGCTATATGTAGGTAGGTATATTGGTTATATCAGTAGTTATATGTAGGTAGGTATATAGGTATATCAGTAGGTATATGTAGGTAGGTATATAGGTATATCAGTAGGTATATCAGTAGGTTTATGTAGGTAGGTATATAGGTATATCAGTTGGTATATCAGTAGTATATGTAGGTAGGTATATTAGGTATATCGTAGGTATATGTAGGTAGGTATATAGCTATATCAGTATGTATATGTAGGTTAGGTATATAGGTATATCAGTTGGTATATGTAGGTAGGTATATAGGTATATCAGTAGGTTATATGTAGGTAGGTATATAGGTATATCATTCAGGTATATGTAGGTAGGTATATAGGTATATCAGTAGTTATATCAGTAGGTATATGTAGGTAGGTATATAGGTATATCAGTAGGTATATGTAGTTAGGTATATAGGTATATCAGTAGGTATATGTAGGTAGGGTATATAGGTATATCAGTAGGTATATGTAGGTAGGTATATAGGTATATCAGTAGGTATATGTAGGTAGGTATATAGGTATATCAGTAGGTATATGTAGGTAGGTATATAGGTATATCAGTAGGTATATTTAGGTAGGTGTATAGGTATATCAGTAGGTATATGTAGATAGGTATATAGGTATATCAGTAGGTATATGTAGGTAGGGTATATAGGTATATCAGTAGGTATTAGTAGGTTATAGGTACAGGTATATAGGTATATCAGTAGGTATATGTAGGTAGGTATATAGGTATATCAGTAGGTATATCAGTAGGTATATGTAGGTAGGTATATAGGCATATCAGTAGCTATATGTAGTAGGTATATAGGTATATCAGTAAGGTATATGTAGGTAGGTGTATAGGGATATCAGTAGGTATATTCAGTAGGTATATAGGTATATCAGTAGGTACATGTAGGTAGGTATATAGGTATATCAGTAGGTATATCAGTAGGTATATGTAGGTAGGTATATAGGTATATCAGTAGGTATATGTAGGTAGGTATATAGGTATATCAGTAGGTATATGTAGGTAGGTATATAGGTTATCATAGTAGATATATGTAGGTAGGTATATAGGTATATCAGTAGGTATATAGGTATATCAGTAGGTATATCAGTAGGTATATTAGGTAGGTATATAGGTATATCAGTAGGTATATGTAGGTAGGTATATAGGTATATCAGTAGGTATATGTAGGTAGGTATATAGGTATATCAGTAGTATATGAGGTAGGTATAAGGTATATCAGTAGGTATATTTAGGTAGGTGTATAGGTATATCAGTAGGTATATGTAGGTAGGTATATAGGTATATCAGTAGGTATATGTAGGTAGGTATATAGGTATATCAGTAGGTATATGTAGGTAGGTATATAGGTATATCAGTAGGTATATGTAGATAGGTATATAGGTATATCAGTAGGTATATAGGTATATCAGTAGGTATATCAGTAGGTATATGTAGGTAGGTATATAGGTATATCAGTAGGTATATGTAGTTAGGTATATAGCTATATAAGTAGGTATATATCCACCCGTTCCTCTTCTCCCACCTGCTTTGGTGTTGAACAGAACCTCTCCTGTCTTAAACAATTGTGCTATTGCCCCTAAGATTAACTGCAGAATTAAAATGTACAGTATATGTAAAATCTTTATGTAAAATGTATCTATATGAAGTACAAAGCTGTAAAAACCTAAGAAGACGTGTCCTCTGAAGAGGGTGGTGAATGGGTTAATAAAACATTTTTTTAAATGTAAAAGCAGAATTACAGTAATTATACAAAGAGTGTCATACTAATTGAAACAATAATGATGGTGATTATGGGAATATTCTTCATGCATTATGCTGTATTGATAAACGTTCTCCTCCTCCTCAATGATCTCAGATTATATTTAGCTTCCCTAGCTTGCATTCTGTTTGGTGTGTGTGTTTTTTGAAGGGACTGAGTGTTAATTCTAGTGTGTGATTGAATGTACATGTTGTGCAGTATGTCAGCGTGTGTGTAAGAAACGATCTATTGCATGCTGACACACCTACTCCCTTTCAATGTCTCTCTTTCTCCATCTCTCTCTTTCACTCACTCCCTCCCTACCTCTCTATATCCCTCCCTCCCTCTCTCCCTCTCTCATACATAAACCCTTTCCTCCCCCTGACTCCACCTCTCTCGTTCTCCGTCTCACTGTAAAACACACATACACACAGGCACGGGCACTCTCTCACTTTATCCCATAGTTCCCCCATCTCCAAGGGAACACAGGATTGTCTCTATGGCAACAAGGAGCTTGCTCCACTAATGAACTGGTTGCCATAGTGATTTGGTTGGCTGTGCACAAACCCAGACTGAATAAAAGAGAGGGAGAGAGACATTTTACACCTCTGCACAGTATTCCATTCTCACTCTCCCTCCCTCAAACACACACACACACACACACACACACACACACACACACACACACACACACAACACACACACACCACACACACACACACACACACACACACACACACACACACACACACACACACACACACACACACACACACACACACACACAGCCTTTCAGACAGAGAGAGTGTGTGAGACAGTCAGTGAGGGAGAGACTAAGACAGAAAGAGGGGGTTAAACACGTTAGTGAGATGTATTGAGCCGTGGAGCATACATCCATGCATGCAGAAGCAGCAAGCGAGAGATACAGCTGCTCTCCAGAAGGACCAATCACACAGCTGCTTCAAGGTCAGGGGAATGGCCTGCTCTACCTCAGCCTCAGCCCAGACTCACACCAGAGAGAGAGAGAGAGAGAAAGAGAGGAAGACTGTTTGATTCATGATCTACAGAAACAGATGTGGATCTGTCCATAAAAGGACATTAAGTCCAATGCTAACTGTGTGTATATGATACAGCACAATCAAATATTCTATTCATCTCACCATAAAGGAGCTCACTGGTCAGAGGAGACAGTACAATCAGCCATTCATATCTCCTTACTGTATAAAACCATACACATCACTGGTCCCTGTGGTGGACTCACAATGTCTCTCCCTAGTGGTTCAGAATGGTAATAACAGCAGTACTGCAGCGAGGAGCGGTTCTCCACTTCTGACAGATACACTAATACTGCACCAGGACCCTTCCCTCAGTCTAGACTGTTAAATTGCTGTTACTTTTCTACTTTACAGTTCAATGCTTTCCTTTTCCTCAATTTTCTTCTTTAGTGTTTTCATCTAAACCCCAACTACCCCTTCTTCTCTCCACCCTCTATCTCTTCTCTATAAGCACCACCATTGAACCCTCTCTCTCCCTCTCTCTCCCTCTCTCTCTGCCCTTTTCTCCCCGTCTCCTCTGCAGAAGTGTTTGCGGTTCAACCCGGATGCGACCGTTTGGAAGGCCAAGCAGCAGGTGCTATGTTCTCTGACCGATTCGTTGCGGGATGTGTTGAACTACGGCTTGTTCCAACCAGCCACCGAAGGCCATGACGCCAAGTTCCTGGAGGAGGAGAAGATGCTGAGAGAGTACCCACAATCCTTTGAGAAGGGGGGTACCATATCTGGAGGTATATACAGCCTGGATGTAAGGTTACACTGTAAGGTTACTCTCACTCTGTTGGTTACTCTGTAAGGTTACTCTGTAAGGTTACTATGTGGGCTACTCTGTAAGGTTACTCTGTAAGGTTACTCTGTGGGCTACTCTGTAAGGTTACTCGGTGGGCTACTCTGTAAGGTTACTCTGTTAGGTTACACTGTGGGTTACACTGTAAGGTTACTCTCACTCTGTGGGTTACTCTGTAAGGTTACTCTGTTAGGTTACACTGTGGGTTACACTGTAAGGTTACTCTCACTCTGTAAGGTTACTCTGTAAGGTTACTCTCACTCTGTGGGCTACACCGTAAGGTTACTCTCACTCTGTGGATTACTCTGTAAGGTTACTCTCACTCTGTGGGCTACACTGTAAGGTTACTCTCACTCTGTGGGTTACTCTGTAAGGTTACTCTGTAAGGTTACTCTCACTCTGTGGGCTACACTGTAAGGTTACTCTCACTCTGTGGGTTACTCTCACTCTGTGGGTTACTCTGTAATGTTACTCTGTAAGGTTACTCTCACTCTGTGGGCTACACTGTAAGGTTACTCTCACTCTGTGGGTTACTCTGTAAGGTTCCTCTGTGGGCTACATTTAAAGGTTACTCTGTAAGGTTACTCCCACTTTGTGGGTTACTCTGTAAGGTTACTCTGTGGTCTATACTGTAGGTTACTCTGTAAGGTTACTCTGTAAGGTTACTCTGTAAGGTTACTCTGTGGGCTACACTGTACGGTTACTCTGTAAGGTTACTCTGTAGGGTTACTCTGTGGGTTACTCTGTAAGGTTACTCTGTGGGTTACCCTGTAATGTTACACTGTAAGGTTACTCTGTACAGTTACTCTGTGGGTTACTATGTAAGGTTACTCTGTGGGTTACTCTGTAAGGTAACTCTGTGGGTTACTCTGTAAGGTTACTCTGTAAGGTTACTCTGTGGGCTACACTGTAAGGTTACTCTGTAAGGTTACTCTGTAAGGTCACTCTGTACGGTTACTCTGTGGGCTACACTGTAAGGTTATTCTGTAAGGTTACTCTGTAAGCTTACTCTGTGGGCTACACTGTAAGGTTACTCTGTAAGGTTACTCTGTGGGCTACACTGTAAGGTTACTCTGTAAGGTTACTCTGTGGGCTACACTGTAAGGTTACTCTGTAAGGTTACTCTGTGGGCTACACTGTAAGGTTACTCTGTGGGCTACACTGTAAGGTTACTCTGTGGCTACACTGTAAGGTTACTCTGTGAGCTACACTGTAAGGTTACTCTGTGGGCTACACTGTAAGGTTACTCTGTGGGCTACACTGTAAGGTTACTCTGTGGGCTACACTGTAAGGTTACTCTGTGGGCTACACTGTAAGGTTACTCTGTGGGCTACACTGTAAGGTTACTCTGTGGGCTACACTGTAAGGTTACTCTGTGAGCTACACTGTAAGGTTACTCTGTGGGCTACACTGTAAGGTTACTCTGTGGGCTACACTGTAAGGTTACTCTGTGGGCTACACTGTAAGGTTACTCTGTGGGCTACACTGTAAGGTTACTCTGTGGGCTACACTGTAAGGTTACTCTGTGGGCTACACTGTAAGGTTACTCTGTGGACTACACTGTAAGGGTTACTCTGTGGGCTACACTGTAAGGTTACTCTGTGGGCTACACTGTAAGGGTTACTCTGTGGGCCTTACACTGTAAGGTTACTCGTGGACTACACTGTAAGGTACTCTGTGGGCTCATGTAAGTTACTCGTGGGCTACTCTCACTCTGTGGCTGGAACCTGTGCCGTTTTCGTTTCGTTTTTTTCTTTTTTCGTTGAGAGAGGAGGACCGAGGAGAAGGATGGGAAGTTACGGGATAAACTAAGATACAGGCATCCATTTTTGCAATACATCTGCAGGCTCCAACATTTGTGGATCTAGGCCAAAAGCTGAGAGAATTTGAGGACCAAAGGCCTTCCAGTGCAGGATTACTGCCTCTCTCTCTCTCTCCACTCTCTCTCTCTCTTCTCTCTCTCTCTCTCTCTCTCTCTCTGCTCTCTCTCTCTCTCCTCTCTCTCTCTCTCTCTTCTTCTCTCTCTCTCTCTCTCTCTCTCTCTCTCCTCTCTCTCTCTCTCTTCTCTCTCTCTCTCTCTCTCTCTCTCTCTCTCTCTCTCTCTCCTCTCTCTCTCTCTCTCTCTCTCTTCTCTCTCTCTCTCTCGCTCTCTCTCTCTCTCTCTCTCTCTCTCTCTCTCTCTCTCTCTCTCTCTCTCTCTCTCTCTCTCTCTAGTTTCGTTACAAGACCAGAGTGTACAAACAGACCAATCTAGATGAGAAACAGCTGGCTAAACTGCACACTAAGGTACTGGTAGTCTGTTTCAAGGGGTGTGGCACGATGTGAATTGTGGGTATAAGTGTGTGTAGTGGCACGAGTGTGTGTGTATGTGTGTGCATACTTATGCGTGTGTGGGTGCGTGCACTCTTTGCTGTCAGTGTGTGTACACGCCTTGTGTGTCTGTGTTAGCTGTGCTGTGCTTTGTGTGGCAGACAACTCCAGTATTAATGTGTCATCTCTGCTCTCTGTGGAACGCAGTGCTGGCACACTCTTAGAAAAAAGTGTTCCAAATGGTTGTTCGGCTTTCCCTATTGGAGAACCCTTCTTGGTTCCAGGTAGAACCCTTT
>NW_022264282.1:0-31595 GCF_002021735.2 Oncorhynchus kisutch | reverse complement strand
ACCATCATACAAGTGGGCATTTTTAACCAAGGCCCTGTACCTAAATGTAATTTACTGTAGGGCATTTTTTTGTTGCCCAAACAGACTATTCTAACCAAATGTCTGTCTCTTCTTTATGGATCTGTAGTACAAGGATTCTGAATCTGTGGTGAGTTTTTTTCTTCAGTCTTGTTGATACAACATTTCGCTACAACATCTGCTAAATATGTGTATTACCAATACAAGTTTGGGGTCCAGTGAAGTCAGAAGTCTTTCTCATCCGTGTTCTTTTGTTTCTCCCCTGGGATCTCAAGGCGGAAGGAGGAACGTTATCAAACCCTGGTGATTTGGCTCATGTACTGCAGTTCATATACAGTAAGGATTCACAATGTAAACACGTGCATGAGTGTGTGTGCGTGTGTGTGAGTGTGTGTGCGTGTGTCGTGTGCGTTTGTGCACATTACTATAAATATGCCAGACATTTATAATCACACAGTATTACAAGGTCAATATCAGGACAGTGAAGAATGAGTGAACAGAAAGTACTGATACTGGTTTGTAATCAGATTGATTGAAAAAAAGCTGCCCCTGCTGTGGTCTGGATTCAAACAAAGTTTTTAAGGACGGGAGTGGCTTTGCGCCAATATCCAATGGAATGCTAATGAGATGACAATCTTTGCTTTACCAGGACTGTATTCCATGGGGTGCAGCATTATGGAACATTGAGATAGAAATATATTACATAGAAAAGCCCTGCTTCTATGTCATGTGGAATAGGGAATCATGTCCACTCTATAACAGACATTTCTATGTGTGATCTGAGCGTGCCCCCAGGCCCCTGTTTACCTGATGGGACTAATGACTCTGGCCTTCTCTGTGTCTGATCTAATCATGGCGTCCAGATGGCCTGCCTAGCCCACTGCTAGTCAACACAGCTCTTGTGTGTTCCAGCCAAGAAATGCAATTAAGGAGACGAGGAGGTAGTGGAACTGAAAAAGGCTTAGTTGATTGATTCTATTGTACAGTACCGTGTTCTGTGCACAACTTCTGGCAGTCTGGCAAGTCCAAGACTCAATGGGAATTTTGGGCCAAAGGGTGTAATGTCACATGCACAAGTACAGTGAAATGCCTTTCTTGCAAACACAAAACCTAACAATAAGTAAGTAAGTAAGCATACTATATACAGGGTCAGTTCCAATACCATATTTACAATGTGCAGGAACATTGGAGTGTTGGAGGTAGATATAAGGGTAAGGTGACTAGGCAACAGGATATAAGATAAACAGAGTAGCAGCAGCTTGTAAGTGAGTGGCTGTGCTTGTGTGTAGAGTCAATATGAATGTGCATATTATGTCTAAGTGAGCAGATGATGGAGTGACAGTGTGTGTGTGTGTGCGTGCGTGTGAACAGAGGCTGTGTGTGTGTGTGTGTGTGTGTGTGTGTGTGTGTGTGTGTAGGGCCCTGTGCGTGTGAACAGAGACAGCGTGTGTGTGTGTAGGGCCCTGTGCGTGTGAACAGAGAGTGTGTGTGTGTGTAGGGCCCTGTGCGTGTGAACAGAGAGTGTGTGTGTGTAGGGCCCTGTGCGTGTGAACAGAGAGTGTGTGTAGGGCCCTGTGCATGTGAACAGAGAGTGTGGTGTGTGTGTGTGTGTGTGTGTGTGTGTGTGTGTGTGTGTGTGTGTGTGTGTGTGTGTGTGTGTGTGTGTGTGTGTGTGTGTGTGTGTGTGTGTGTGTGTGTAGGGCCCTGTGCGTGTGAACAGAGAGTGTGTGTGTGTAGGGCCCTGTGCGTGTGAACAGAGAGTGTGTGTAGGGCCCTGTGCATGTGAACAGAGAGTGTGTGTGTGTGTGTGTGTGTGTGTGTGTGTGTGTGTGTGTGTGTGTGTGTGTGTGTGTGTGTGTGTGTGTGTGTGTGTGTGTGTGAACAGAGACAGTGCACAAATAATAATAAAGGTCAATAAAGATACAAGGTAAACTCAGATCGTCCATGTAGCTATTTTGTTATCTATTTATCAGTCGTATTGCTTGGGGATAGAAGCTTCCTGTTGCTTAACACAGTTTATACAAACGGCTTCACTCAGACTCTGCTTCAGAATGACTAACACTGGAAGAGGTTGACTGATGACAATGAGAAATAGATATTATTCTTTTTTTCAGGGAACTCCAGGACGTCAGGGGGTTGCTGGGAGACCGGGAAGTGTGGGAGCAAAGGTAGTATATGACACATTACAGAACATGAACTTGTCTTTCTGCTGACTGTAGATTGTGGATACATTATGCTTTATAGCCTGTTTGATGCTACAGATGATGGCTACAGGCAATGTGGATCACATGTGGATCATATCTTTGTCACCTAGGGGACTGCAGGTGACCAGGGGCCCCAAGGACACAGAGGAGAGAAGGTCAGAGTGATTATTTATCTAAACTAAAAATATGTACCACTTTGAATGTTTTAGATTATTCATACCACATGCTGGTTAGCTATAATGTAACATTGCCTGGTAGAATTTAGAGCTATGGCGTAAATGCAATATTTAGAGACATACTTGTCTGGCTGTATGAGGTTAGCTAATGCAATGTTCCATGAGCATTCACTTAACCCGAATTGAAATATGCCATATGTTCCCAGTGTTTCCAACACCAGGAATTTTTACTGTCCGGATCCGTATTAAGTGCTTAGAAGCTAAACTCTGATATTCATCACTCTCTTTCTCTACAGGGTGACCGTGGTCCTACTGGTGACAGAGTAAGCTCTCATGGATTTAGTGGAGAGTAATAGTGATTATAATAGTGTTTATAAACCTTATAGTACATACGTATATCATGTAAATAAAGAATACAATCACATCATCCAACAGCCATAGGTTCAGCTGTCAAAATGTTCAAACGTTATTTTGCCCTACAGGGTCCAAGAGGACCATCTGGACAAAAGGTATGTTGTTGATCTTATGCATCATTGCACATTCTTCCATTGCAAAACTACCATTCCAGTGTTTTACTTGCTATATTGTATTTACTTTGCCATCATGGCCTTTTTTGCCTTTACCTCCCTTCTCACCTCATTTGCTCACATTGTATATAGACTTGTTTATACTGCATTATTGACTGTATGTTTGTTTTTACTCCATGTGTAACTCTGTGTCGTTTTATCTGTCGAACTGCTTTGCTTTATCTTGGCCAGGTCGCAATTGTAAATGAGAACTTGTTCTCAACTTGCCTACCTGGTTAAATAAAGGTAAAATAAAAAAATAAAAAATAAAATTCATTCATTCATGTGTCCATCCATCCATTCAGTCATGCACATTGTCACATACTCACCAATTCAACCAATTGAAGTCATGTGACCCATGTGTTTCTAGGGTGAGAAAGGAGCGGATGGAGTGGACGGGAAGGATGGCCTTGTGGTTTGTTTGTTTTCTACCTCTTACTCAACACACAGCCCCCGCATTATTAAATGTTCAACAAGAGTATCACTCTGTAAACTTACAAACAGAAAAACAAGGCTATCAAGGCCTCGTAAAGTGTGAGTGAGCAATTAAACAGGGATGCAGGCTTGCCCTCACAGGTCTCCCTTTATATACACCCATATTCCAGAATTATTAGAGGGGTTGAGACGAAAACAAGATGAGAATGAAATACAGACGAAGGATGGCCCAGCCCATGCTGAAGGCTGTTAGTATTATGTAACACCTGTACCTTCTTCCATAGGCTCTGGACCTATTATACAGTACAGAGCAATGCTTTTGTCCATCCCCGTGAGGCACTATATGGAGCATAATAGGGTGCCAAAAAATGATCTTAAAACCGAGCCAGGTGCTGTATGGTGGATATGAGCCAGATGAATCATATAGGTGTTTTATAGACTAAATGTTCAGCACTAAAGCCTCAAGGTACTCTAAAGCACTTCAGCACTTCAGCACTCACATCCCTTTAGATCCCCCCCCCCCCCCCCCCGGGATATTTGACAGGAAGTTCCTTAACTATGAAAAGGATAAAGAAAAACTATTTTACTTCATAAATCGAATTGCGCTAATGGAAAATTATGTCATCACTAATAAGCATATGTTATCATTGTCTGTTTCTATACTTTTGTCTGTACACTGGTTTTTCTGAGAAAAAATATATATTTAAAATATATATATAAATAAATAAATAAATAAATAAAAGTTAAATAATAAAAAAATATTTTCAAAAAAATGATTAAAATTGAAGATTTAACTTAAAGACAGTCCCCACCCCCACCTCCACCTCCACCCCGGGTCCTGAATCCCTTGACATGTTTCTCAGACCAGAGCAGATGTTTTTCAGAGCAGATAACTGTGTAGTAGGCCCAGATTACAAAGTACATAATCGAGTTCTGTTTCTCTGGAAACCTTCAGTGAGGTCACTCATGTTCGTATTATTCTTTGAAATGTGCAGTAAACTCCCACATCGCCCTCTCTCTTTCTCTCTCTGTAGGGGGACTCTGGGGTTATAGGCCTGCCTGGTTGTAAAGGAGACGAGGGGGCAGAGGTAAGTCTATAGGAGTGATGCAAGGTCATGTAGCCAGAGTCAAAGTCATCACATTCTGCTTGTCTTGTTTCCTACTGCTTTTCCTTTTCTTCACAGTCTTTCCAGACTGATCACCACCAGCCCTCCTTAGTCCCACTTCCACACTCCCCCTTTAAAATATACCATCTACTCTGTCCCATGTGCACGTACCCACACACACCCACACACACACCACACGAACCACACGAACCCACACACGCACCACACTCACCCACACACACACACCACACTCACCCACACACACACCACACTCACCACACTCACCCACACACACACCACACGCACCACACTCACCCACACACACACACCACACTCACCCACACACACACCACACTCACCACACTCACCCACACACACACCACACTCACCCACACACACCACACTCACCCACACACACACCACACGCACCACACTCACCCACACACACACCACACTCACCACACTCACCCACACACACACACACACCACACTCACCCACACACACACACCACACACACCACACACACCACACTCACCCACACACACCACACGCACCACACGCACCCACACACACACACCACACTCACCCACACACGCACACCACTCACCACACGAACCCACACACGCACCACACTCACCCACACACACACACACACACCACACTCACCCACACACACACACCACACGCACCACACTCACCCACACACACACACGACACTCACCCACACCACACTCACCACACACACACACCACACTCACCCACACACACACACACTACACGCACCACACTCACCCACACCACACTCACCCACACACACACCACACTCACCCACACACACACACCACACTCACCCACACACACACCACACTCACCACACACACACACACCACACTCACCACACTCACCCACACACACACACCACACGAACCCACACACGCACCACACTCACCCACACACACACTCACCACACTCACCCACACACACACCACACGAACCACACACGCACCACACTCACCCACACACACACTCACCACACTCACCCACACACACACACCACACTCACCACACAAACCCATACACGCACCACACTCACCCACACACACACACCACACTCACACCACACTCACCACACTCACCCACACACACACCACACTCACCACACTCACCACACAAACCCACACACGCACCACACTCACCCACACCACACAAACCCACATACACACACCACACTCACCACACAAACTCACACACGCACCACACAAACCGACATACACCCCACACTCACCACACTCACCACACAAACCCACACACGCACCACACACACACCACACTCACCACACTCACCCACACCACACTCACCACACAAACTCACACACGCACCACACCACACAAACCCACATACACACCACACTCACCCACCCACACACGCACCACACTCACCCACACACACACACTCCCCATCTCACCCACACACTCACCACGCGAACCCACACACATACTACACGCACCACACACACCTACACACACACACACACACACACACACACTACACTGTATTCATGACCTCCTAGACTAGTTACAGTGAAACTCTGGGAGCGTTACACCAAGCGGTCATCATTTCCCAGAATTTCCCCCCCACAGCCAAGAACCACTTGGCAGCCAATAGCGCTCTAGGAGCCAGAGCTAGTCAGTAGACTGACACGTACTGCAAACAGGGAGTTACAATACTACACATTATTCCCATAACTCTGTCCTCAGCAGACTTCATAGTCTCTAGATAAATAGTAAATGAATGCTGTTAGTTATATCTGAAGTATTCATATTTAAGTTCAGACTGGTTGATGTTGGTAATGACTGTTTCCTCTGATAGGGGGAGCCAGGTCCTCTGGGGCAGAAAGGAGATGAAGGATCTTATGGATTACCTGGACAAAAGGTAACTCTGTCATACCCAGCACCTTAATTGTCTGTTCTGCATTATTTAATGTGTGAGTGACTTAAGTTTCTATTTGACCTTCCTGTCCACAGGGAGAGATATGAACACCTGGGGAGCCAGGGGTTCCTGGAGTGTCTGGAGCCAACGGAGCCATGGTAATCAATCAATCTATTGATTTATCAACTAATCAAATCAATCAATTAATCAATCAATAATTTGATCATTCAATCATCCATCCATCCATCTATCACACAGGATAGCTTTTCTGTGTGGCTGTATTGTTTCATCTGTGTCTGTAGGGGGAGCATGGACCAATCGGAGGACCTGGAAATAAGGGTGACCAAGGAGACGAAGTAAAAACACCACCACCTCAATAACTCTATCGTCAATAAGCTGCAGATTCTGATAACTGCCAGTTGTGATAAACACACAAATGTATCGGTGTATTTTTTTATAGTTGAATGGAAAAATGATGCCATAACCAATAACGATTGGACAATGACCTCAGGCACCTGTCCACCTTTCTGTGTTTTACAGGGGGACTTTGGACCGTCTGGAGCGCCAGGCACAGCGGTTTGGAACTCAGCTAGTTCTAGAATCAATACATCACCCGGACCAGGACGAACACTGTCCACATAATCTGACACAGGAAGACACATATCTTACTAGATCACTGAACATCAGGGTACCCCAACTGATGGCGCATGGGCCGAATTTGGCCCGAGGGTGGTTTTATTTGACCCCCCAAGTTTTCTAAAAAATAAGTCACATCTTATTATTTTTTATTGTTGGACAACAGGAAATCAGCTCCAAGGGAATTTAAGAAATCTGTTCCCAAGTATTCACATGTATAATAGAGAGAAATGTGATTGAATACAAATGTAAGCAGGGCTTCTTGAGGTCAATTTGCTTTCTATTTGTAACTATGCTCCGGTCCACCCGACAATCTGCTCAAGAAATCTAGTTGATGATCCCTGCTCTACATTGACTAAATGGCTGAATAAAATAGTTGTATCACTGTAAAAGAAAACACATTAGTATATAATGAATCAAAAAAGTTGGTTTAGCTTTTGTAAACACTTTGATGTTTACATTATGGTAAAATGGCCTTGTTGACCGATGGGAAGCTGCTGTTTAGCTGAACAATGCTGTTCACATGCAAGCTGGTGACCTCTCTCTCTCTGTAACGACGTGTGCTGAGAGTCAGGAAGCAAGTTCAGGGAGTTTGTTGTTTAATAAATAAATACAACTAAATACAAAACAAGAAACACAAACAGCACACAGATATGAAATAGAAACAATGATGCCCGGGGAAGGAACCAAAGGGAGTGACATATATAGGGCAGGTAATAAAGGAAGTGATGGAGTCCAGGTGAGTCTGACGATGCGCGTAATGGTGACAGGTGTGCGCCTTAACGAGCAGCCTG
The DNA here is from genome assembly GCF_002021735.2 of Oncorhynchus kisutch. Classification (NCBI taxonomy): domain Eukaryota; kingdom Metazoa; phylum Chordata; class Actinopteri; order Salmoniformes; family Salmonidae; genus Oncorhynchus; species Oncorhynchus kisutch. Next base: position 23,729 of record NW_022264282.1, on the reverse strand, counting down.
GTGACCTAGAGGCCGGAGAGGGAGCACACATGACACGCTCTCTCCATCTCTCTTCCTATGTGTCTCTCTTAAGGGTGTAGGGGGAGAGAGGGGACTAACAGGTGCTCCAGGAATAAGAGGTGGTCAAGGGGAGACGGGTGACACAGGCTCTGCTGGAGCACAGGGTCATGAAGGTCAGGCTGGAGACGTGGGTTCACAGGTGAGTGTCCCTCGGTCCTCTATTACTCTGTGTGATCACTTGTTCTTTCTTATATGGTTCCACCAACACCTTCTTGGGGAACAGGCTAGCTCTCTCATGGGCTATTGCTAAATATAGGTTGATGTTTTACCTCCAGTCATTGTCGCACCCCCTCTCTTAATTTCTTCCCCCTGAAAGGGTCTGAGTGGAGTGTCTGGGCTCAAAGGGTACAGAGGAGAGCCGGGACCTTACGGGCCTGCGGTACGATGGCCAGTCATTTAATGATTTTGATGATGACACAGCTGTACCATGTGGTAACACATGCAAACTACAATACATGTTTTGACCAGGGTCTCTCCCCCCAGGAGCACCAGGAGATGCAGGGCCCATTGGGAAAAGGGTGAGTGTATTGAAGAGCTTATCTGATTTATCATGAGGCTAATATTCTGAATACACAATATTATCTTGATTCTCTCTTCAGGGTGATGCTGGAACACAGGGAGAAGGCCAACCTGGATATCCAGGGTTCCAGGTCTGTATTCTTCAGCAGTGAATTTCTGAGCAATAAGTAGGCATTCATGTTTTGATTCTTAGTTACAAGTATGATTTATCAACATTGTCTGGACAAAGTGTCCATGGACCTCATTTGCCTATTTCAGATTTCTTTCATCTTCTTACAGGGATACCCAGGTCTGAGAGGACCTGCAGGTTTAAAGGTCTGTCTGTCTGTCTGTCTCTCTATCTCTATGTCTGAGAGGACCTGCAGGTTTAAATGTCTGTCTGTCTGCATCAAGGTTTGGAACCAAATTATTTTCCAATAGTTCTTTCTGAACAAAAACACTATTCTTTTTGTTCCATTCCACTGTTACGTCCAGAAAAATAAAGATGTGAACCGGTTTAGCTCAGTAGATTACTTTGTCAATCAGTGCGGATAGAGCAGGCAAACTAGTTGTTTACATACGTGATGGACAGACAAGTGTAGCCTATGGCGACTGAAATTTTGCAGGGGCGAGAGAGCGAGAGAAGGTTGAGGAGGAGGCTTGAAGCGCTGGGCATCTTGTTATGACATGCGTTATCTGAATTAAGTCCACAGAATTATATCTAGGAAGAGGACCTTCTATGGAGAAACTTTGAATGTCCTTTGAGCTAACAAGCTTGTGTGCGCAGAGCGGCAGCTGAATTAAAAACACCTTTCCTTTTTGTAGTTAACATATCCAATGTGAAATGTGATAACTCGGCCTATAGAATCCTTAACTAGTATTGCAAAAGTTAATTATTCTCCAGCTAATTAAATCTCTCTCCCTATCTTCTGAATCATGCTTGTAATGTCAGTACTGCTTTGGAGGGGGGAGGGGCTACAGTGTAGCCTATGCTTTGGAGGGGGGAGGGGCTACAGTGTAGCCTATGCTTTGGAGGGGGGAGGGGCTACAGTGTAGCCTATGCTTTGGAGGGGGGAGGGGCTACAGTGTAGCCTATGCTTTGGAGGGGGGAGGGGCTACAGTGTAGCCTATGCTTTGGAGGGGGGAGTGGCTACAGTGTAGCCTATGCTTTGGAGGGGGGAGTGGCTACAGTGTAGCCTATGCTTTGGAGGGGGGAGGGGCTACAGTGTAGCCTATGCTTTGGAGGGGGGAGGGGCTACAGTGTAGCCTATGCTTTGGAGGGGGGAGGGGCTACAGTGTAGCCTATGCTTTGGAGGGGGGGAGGGGCTACAGTGTAGCCTATGCTTTGGAGGGGGGGAGGGGCTACAGTGTAGCCTATGCTTTGGAGGGGGGGAGGGGCTACAGTAGCCTATGCTTTGGAGGGGGGGAGGGGCTACAGTAGCCTATGCTTTGGAGGGGGGGAGGGGCTACAGTAGCCTATGCTTTGGAGGGGGGGAGGGGCTACAGTAGCCTATGCTTTGGAGAGGGGGAGGGGCTACAGTAGCCTATGCTTTGGAGAGGGGGAGGGGCTACAGTAGCCTATGCTTTGGAGGGGGGAGGGGCTACAATAGCCTAAACACACACACACACTAGTAAAGATTTTCAGCTTGTTGGTAGACACTGGAAGAAGTTTTTGAGTGACAGAGGGAGCACTTTGCATTTGTGGGACTCAAAAAATGCCTGGAAAGTAAAATAACGTTATAAACCGGTTCCCATGCTTTTAAAATAACCATTCTGTTCTGGAACAGTATTGATCACTTTCACTCCGGGTTCCGTTTCTGTTCATTGAAAATGTTTTCGGTTCTTTTCCATGAACTGGTTCCAACTCCTTGTCAGGCCCAATGAACTTGAATTGCACCACTAACCATTGATATCCAAACACCTTGGCTTTTATCAACAGCCAGACCAGTATAAGTGTCTTTGAGGAAGCAGTGACTCTGGCATATGTATAAAGAGAAAAATCTCTCCAATTACTCAAGCTGTGTTGAAAACTTTTCAGTCAAAGTTTCAACGCGCAGGCATGGCGCTTGTCGTGGAAATTTCAGTACTGAGAGAGACTTGGACAATTATTCAAACAATCCTCTTCATTCAACATCGATTAATTATTGCAATAATGAAACCGTCGACTGCACACCCTAAGTTGTGTTGCCGAGAGCTTAACTTTTACAGAAATGCAGAGTTGTGTATATATAGTAGACCTAAAAATGCTGTCATGGCTGGCTCCACCCTTCCCATTCAGACTAAGGGCCATCATAAGCCACTCTGGGTTCATCTCCTGGTCATCTGCCCATGGTGTTGTCTTAACCCCACCCTGTCTTAGTTTGCCGGATACTTAGGAATACTGAGGCCTTGGTTCTGCTCCTCCAGGCTCTCTCTATCCCGGCTAAACATACACCATATCTTGTCTATGGAATGCAGGCTTAATCAGACCGGAGACATATGTCTCATATGCACCACTAATCATAGAATGGAATGTGGCTGTTGGTTTTTATCACTGAGATATCCATCTATTATCAGCTCAAGCTATCTCTAGTAAAACCATAAACCCAGATTAGCTGCAGGGTGCTAGAGTGGAGACCATCAAACACAGCATTAGCAGGACAGAAATATCTTACTGTTTGTTAAGTAAATAATTGTTAAATATCCAACCAATGAGGTAAATACGTTGTTTTTCTCAGGCTCATTTGTTCATGCCTATTTCATTATGAAGCAAAGGGAACTTCAGCCTTCACAGCAGCCCATTAAACTCAAGAAACTGTCTAATACGCAATGGTCCTGCCAGTACTACTCGCTGTGGGCAGTGCAACAAGCCCTCCCAGCCATCACTGCTACCTTAAAAACCCTCCCAGCCATCACTGCTACCTTAAAAACCCTCCCAGCCATCACTGCTACCTTAAAAACCCTCCCAGCCATCACTGCTACCTTAAAAACCCTCCCATCCATCACTGCTACCTTAAAAACCCTCCCAGCCATCACTGCTACCTTAAAACCCCTCCCAGCCACATCACTGCTACCTTAAAGGACATTAAGTCGCAGCCCAATTCACGCAGTTCGACTGACGAGCGGTCACTACTCACACTCATTGATTCTGAATTAATTTTCCACCTTATCCTGTTTGAGGATCTGTTCCGCACAGCAAAGTTCATGTCTGACACTCTACAGTCCCCTGATCTTTTGCTCGAGATTGCCTCTGACCTCGCACAGTCCGTCATCACGAGCATAAAAGAAAAGCACACGGAGGACTCTTGGAGAGCCATATGGAGCAAGGCAGAGGCCCTGTGCACAAAGGTCGATCTCGCCATACAACCGCCGCCCCCACAAGAGAAGAGACAATCCCAACATCCTCCCCACCTACAGGACTTTATAGTTGAAGCTCCAATTCAAACTGAACATCCATCCATGTCCTCTCTTCTCATGTCATTGACCGACTGGTGAACGAAATGACCCAACACTTTTACACAGAAGCAGGTACAGTTCTCATGGGAAAGTCAGCCCTCAACCCCAAGCATGCCAGATTCCTTCAAAAGGAGAGCCTTGTGCCCATGGCACAGCACTATGGAATCAGAGAGGACAGTCAGCTGGCAGAGGTGCACCAAGTGCGCCGGCTCTTGGAAAGAAAAAAAGAACCGGGCGAAACAGTTAGCAGCACACTGGAGTTCCTGTCCAAGCTTTAACCCTTCAAGACTCCTTCGTGGACATCTATAAACTTGTACACATATCTGTCACACTGCCAGTAACCTCCACGTCATGTGAACGTAGTTTTTCCTGCATGCGGCGTGTAAAAATCTACATGAGAAACAAAATGGCAAACCCTCGATTCATCAACCTTGCCTGCCTGTCCATACACGCAGAAACAACCAAGGCCCTGTATGTCCAGAAGATTATAGACTATCTTGCACTAAACCACAACAGACGCGTTGTCCTTCTATAAAACAACACTTGGTGAGTAACTGAAAGTTATTTTAATTGACAGGGCGCCTGTCCAGTGGTGGAAACATGATTCAATCATGCTGATCTGGATCTAGATGGAACAAGAAGACACAGGCATATTGCCAGCCAGTCGGTCTACAAGTATTTTTTGCAATTGAAATATAATCGCTAAGATTGTGATGATAGCCAGCTCGTTATACACCATGTGTGCACAGTTGACACGCGCAGGGTAAATGCACTTCTTGATAGCCATTTAATCCGAAACATTATTACCAACACACAGTGGTCTGATTATGCATATGGAATAAATGCACTTCCTGTTGTTGTCGCATTTTGGATGTATTGTGTTGTTATTGCTGAAAGACTTCAGCACCGGACAGCACCCATGCAGTGCTTGGTGCTGAAGTCTTGCACCTTTGCACGTGAAAGATGTTTTTGTCATTGCCTTGTGGTCACTTGTATTAGGCTTGTAGCTATTTTGTTTAATATTCTTTGGCCAAATTCAATTAAACTACATTTATATAGAATGTGCTGTGTGCCATATCTGCTTTTATTGAAGAAACGAGAACTTCCTTATAACTCTGAAGTCATGAAAATCAATTATTTTCTGAGCATCCCCCACATATTGGTCAAGCTCCCCCTTAGCTACGGGAGAGAAAATCCTGGCGCCATGCCTGTCAAAGAGAGATTCAAGTTATCTTGAATCATGTCCTACTGGTACTTAATGAACCACAGGATCATGTCCTACTGGTACTTAATGAACCACAGGATCATGTCCTACTGGTACTTAATGAACCACAGGATCATGTCCTACTGGTACTTAATGAACCACAGGATCATGTCCTACTGGTACTTAATGAACCACAGGATCATGTCCTACTGGTACTTAATGAACCACAGGATCATGTCCTACTGGTACTTAATGAACCACAGGATCATGTCCTACTGGTACTTAATGAACCACAGGATCATGTCCTACTGGTACTTAATGAACCACAGGATCATGTCCTACTGGTACTTAATGAACCACAGGATCGTGTCCTACTGGTACTTAATGAACCACAGGATCATGTCCTACTGGTACTTAATGAACCACAGGATCATGTCCTACTGGTACTTAATGAACCACAGGATCATGTCCTACTGGTACTTAATGAACCACAGGATCGTGTCCTACTGGTACTTAATGAACCACAGGATTGTGTCCTACTGGTACTTAATGAACCACAGGATCGTGTCCTACTGGTACTTAATGAACCACAGGATCGTGTCCTACTGGTACTTAATGAACCACAGGATCGTGTCCTACTGGTACTTAATGAACCACAGGATCGTGTCCTACTGGTACTTAATGAACCACAGGATCGTGTCCTACTGGTACTTAATGAACCACAGGATCATGTCCTACTGGTACTTAATGAACCACAGGATCGTGTCCTACTGGTACTTAATGAACCACAGGATCGTGTCCTACTGGTACTTAATTAACCACAGGATCGTGTCCTACTGGTACTTAATGAACCACAGGATCATGTCCTACTGGTACTTAATGAACCACAGGATCGTGTCCTACTGGTACTTAATGAACCACAGGATCGTGTCCTACTGGTACTTAATGAACCACAGGATCATGTCCTACTGGTACTTAATGAACCACAGGATCATGTCCTACTGGTACTTAATGAACCACAGGATCGTGTCCTACTGGTACTTAATGAACCACAGGATCGTGTCCTACTGGTACTTAATGAACCACAGGATCGTGATGGCGCCGACAGAGATGGTCGCCTCACTTCGCAATCTTAGGAAACTATGTAGTATTTAGTTTTTTTATGTATTATTTCTTACACTGTTACTCCAGGAAATCTTAAGTCTTATGACATACAGCCGGGAAGAACTATTGGATATGAGAGCAACGCCAACTTACCAACATTACGACTAGGAATAATACGACTTTCCCAAAGTGGATCCTTTGTTTGGACCACCTCCCAGGACAATGGATCGGATCCCTGTAGGCGACCCAAAACAACGCTGCCGCAGAAGGGGCAGACGGAGCGGTCTTCTGGTCAGGCTCCGTAGATGGGCACATTGCTCATCGCTCCCGAGTATACTACTTGCCAATGTCCAGTCTCTTGACAACAAGGCAGACAAAATTCAAGCAAGGGTTGCCTTCCAGAGAGACATCAGAGATTGTAACATTCTCTGTTTCACGGAAACATGGCTCACTCGGGATACGTTATCAGAGTCAGTACAGCCACCCGGTTTCTTCACGCATCGGGCCGACATAAACAAACATCTCTCCGGTAAGAAGAAGGGCGGGGGTGTATGCCTTATGATTAACGAGACGTGGTGTGATCATAACAACATACAGGAACTCAAGTCCTTTTGTTCACCTGACCTAGAATTCCTTACAATCAAATGCAGACCGCATTATCTACCAAGAGAATTCTCTTCTATTATAATCACAGCCGTGTGTGTATATCCCCCCAAAGCAGACACCTCAATGGCCTTGAAAGAACTTCATTGGACTCATTCATTGGACTATGTCAACTGGAAACCACTATTTTAACAAGGCTAATCTGAAAACAAGACTCCTTAAATTTTATCAGCATATCGAATGCGCGACCTGGGCTGGCAAAATTCTGGATCATCGCTACTCTAACTTCCGCGATGCATACAAAGCTCTCCCTCGCCCTCCTTTCGGCAAGTCTGACCACGACTCAATTTTGTTGCTCCCAGCCTATAAACTAAAACAGGAAACGCCCGTGCTCAGGTCTGTTCAACGCTGGTCCGACGAAATCTGATTCCACGCTTCAAGATTGCTTTTATTATGTGGACTGGGATATGTTCCAGATAGCCTCAGACAACAACATTGATGTATACGCTGATTCGGTGAGCGAGTTTATTAGCAAGTGCATCGGTGATGATGTACCCACGGTGACTATTAAAACCTTCCCCAATCAGAAACCGTGGATTGATGGCAGCATTCACGCAAAACTGAAAGCGCAAACCACTGCTTTTTTAATCATGGCAAGGCGACCGGAAACATGACCAAATACAAACAGTGTAGCTATTCCCTCCGCAAGGCAATCAAACAAGCTAAGCGCCAGTATAGAGACAAAGTGGAGTCGCAATTCAATGGCTCAGACATGAAAATATGTGGCAGGGTCTACAGTCAATCATAGATGGCAAAAAGAAAACCAGCCCCGTCGCAGACACCGACGTCTTGCTCCCAGATAAACTAAACAACTTCTTTGCTCGCTTTGAGGACAATACAGTGCCACTGACACGGCCCGCTACCAAAACCTGCATGCTCTCCTTCACCGCAGCCAATGTGAGTAAAACATTTAAACGTGTTAACCCCTGCAAGGCTGCTGGCCCAGATGGCATCCCTAGCCGTGTCCTCAGAGCATGCGCAGACCAGCTGGCTAGTGTGTTTACAGACATATTCAATTAATCTTTATCCCAGTCTGCTGTTCCCACATGCTTCAAGAGGGCCACCATTATTCCTGTTCCCAAGAAAGCGAAGGTAACTGAGCTAAATTACTATTGCCCCGTAGCACTCACTTCCGTCATCATGAAGTGCTTTGAGAGACTAGTCAAGAATCATATCACCTCCACCCTACCTGACACCCTAGACCCACTCCGATTTGCTTACCACCCCAATAGATCCACAGACAACGCAATCACACTGCCCTAACCCATCTGGACAAGAGGAATACCTATGTAAGAATGCTGTTCACCCTGGATTACTTGTTAGATATTACTGCACGGTCGGAACTAGAAGCACAAGTAAGTAAGTCTCTCTCTCTCTCTCTCTCTCTCTCTAAACTCCACTCACCGTGTTTGGAGGAAGAAGGATGAGTACAACCCCAAGAACACCATCCCAACCGTGAAGCATGGAGGTGGAAACATCATTCTTTGGGGATGCTTTTCTGCAAAGGGGACAGGACGACTGCAACATATTGAGGGGAGGATGGATGGGGCCATGTATCGCGAGATCTTGGCCAACAACCACCTTCCCTCAGCAAGAGCATTGAAGATGGGTCTTCCAGCATGACAACGATCCAAAACACACAGCCATGGCAACTAAGGAGTGGCTCCGTAAGAAGCATCTCAAGGTCCTGGAGTGGCCTAGCCAGTCTCCAGACCTGAACCCAATAGAAAATCTTTGGAGGGAGCTGAAAGTCTGTATTGCCCAGCGACAGCCCTGAAACCTGAAGGATCTGGAGAAGGTCTGTATGGAGGAGTGGGCCAAAATCCCTGCTACAGTGTGTGCAAACCTGGTCAAGAACTACGTTTGATCTCTGTAATTGCAAACAAAGGTTTCTGTACCAAATATTAAGTTCTGCTTTTCTGATGTATCAAATACTTATGTCATGCAATAAAATGCAAATTCATTACTTAAAAGTCATACAATGTGACTTTCTGGATTTTTGTTTTAGATTCCGTCTCTTACAGTTGAAGTGTACCTATGATAAAAAAATTACAGACCTCTACATGGTCTAAACGTAGTAGAAAAACCTGCAAAATCGGCAGTGTATCAAATACTTGTTCTCCCCACTGTATATGGAAATGGACAGTCACAAGATTCTCCTAAATCAACCTGTAAAGCATTCATCTTCCTGTCTCAGGAATGTGAGATCCTGGAGGTCATTCAGAAACTCTGCTGTAAGTATATCGAGTGCTCAAAATTCAGTCATACTGGTTATTTTCCAGATGAACATTGTGCTGTGCCGAACATGTTCCTTTAGTGAAACATAAGTTTACTCAACATAGATTTAGAAGATGTATCAGTGAGCCTGAACACAGTCCCAACCTCTACTGTTAGAAATGTACCCTGCACTAGTCATCTAAACATGTCTGCATTAAAGCTGACTAATACACAGTTTATCTTCCTAGCTAAACAGTTCATTTGAAGCATCATTTATCCTGGGTTGAGTTTGGGACAAACTTTGTGAAAGAGATGCAAACGAACACACACGCAATCACTTAAACACACACACGCAGGCAGGAAGGCACACACACACTCTCGAACACACTTACTTACGCACACATATGCAGGCACACACACAGACTCAGGGACACACAAATTGTAGCTATAAGAACTCTGTAGTTCAGTGCTTGTTGTGTATGTTTGGAATTCAAGTGTTTTTAATGTTTTTTACAATTGCTAACAAGCATTTACTTATACTTAAAATGATTAACTCTTAAGACAGCAACACACCTACATCACACAATTAGCCAAATAGTACATTTTCTGCTCAAACCAAAATACAAATACAAACATTAAATACCAACTCTACATTTCAAAATGCAAAAAGAGATTCTCTACTGAACAAACACTAACTCTATCAAAGCACGGCAAACCCGACTCAATACAGTATCTAATCATTCTGTCAAAACACGTTTTCTATCCAAGAGGAACGTATAGTCAATCATAACACAATGACTTTCAAAATACTAACAGTTAATGGCATTACAAAAACTGCATTACTTTTCATGTTTCAGTTCTTCCTGCATACATTAGACAATATGAAATCCATTGTTTTTATAATTCAGTTTCCTCTTATTGTAAACCACTCTACATTTTTTGGTTGAGTGTCGATTGTGTGCCTTTTTGGCAACATACTATCTAAAAGTGAATGAGTGATCTTTACTTCATAGAATGTCAAGTAGAAACAAAGTAAGTGACAGAATTGCTGCAGTAAAAGCTTTATTAGCAACATGAAATTACTGCCAGTGATCAACAACACATCCAACATGCATGGCCTTTGGTTCAACAACACATCCAACATACATGGCCTTTGGTTCAACAACACATCCAACATACATGACCTTTGGTTCAACAACACATCCAACATGCATGGCCTTTGGTTCAACAACACATCCAACATACATGACCTTTGGTTCAACAACACATCCAACATACATGGTCTTTGGTTCAACAACACATCCAACATACATGGCCTTTGGTTCAACAACACATCCAACATACATGACCTTTGGTTCAACAACACATCCAACATACATGACCTTTGGTTCAACAACACATCCAACATACATGGTCTTTGGATCAACAAACAACAATAATCTACTTTGCACATTCTTCCATTGCAAAACTACCATTCCAGTATTTTACTTGCTATATTGTACTTACTTTGCCATCATGGCCTTTTTTGCCTTTACCTCCCTTCTCACCTCATTTGCTCACATTGTATATAGACTTGTTTATACTGCATTATTGACTGTATGTTTGTTTTTACTCCATGTGTAACTCTGTGTCGTTTTATCTGTCGAACTGCTTTGCTTTATCTTGGCCAGGTCGCAATTGTAAATGAGAACTTGTTCTCAACTTGCCTACCTGGTTAAATAAAGGTAAAATAAATAAATAAATAAATAAAATAAAATACATGGCCTTTGGTTCAACAACACATCCAACATACATGACCTTTGGTTCAACAACACATCCAATATACATGGCCTTTGGTTCAACAACACATCCAACATACATGACCTTTGGCTCAACAACACATCCAACACACATGGCCTTTGGTTCAACAACACATCCAACACACATGGCCTTTGGATCAACAACACAGCCAACATACATGGCCTTTGGTTCAACAACACATCCAACATACATGGCCTTTGGTTCAACAACACATCCAACATACATGGCCTTTGGTTCAACAACACCTCCAACACACATGGCCTTTGGTTCAACAACACCTCCAACACACATGGCCTTTGGTTCAACAACACATCCAACATACATGGCCTTTGGTTCAACAACACATCCAACATACATGGCCTTTGGTTCAACAACACCTCCAACACACATGGCCTTTGGTTCAACAACACATCCAACATACATGGCCTTTGGTTCAACAACACATCCAACATACATGGCCTTTGGTTCAACAACACATCCAACATGCATGGCCTTTGGTTCAACAACACATCAACATACATGGCCTTTGGTTCAACAACACATCCAACATACATGGCCTTTGGTTCAACAACACATCCAACATGCATGGCCTTTGGTTCAACAACACATCCAACATGCACGGCCTTTGGTTCAACAACACCTCCAACATACATGGCCTTTGGTTCAACAACACCTTCAACATACATGGCCTTTGGTTCAACAACACCTCTGCACTTGTCCTGCCTCATCCACCCCTGGCAGTCGTCAGCTGAGATGTCTCTGCACCTTGCATAGTAACGCTTGGCCTGCCTTATCCACCCCTGGCAGTCTTCAGCTGAGATGTCTCTGCACCTTGGATAGAAACGCTTGTCCTGCCTCATCCAGCAGTGTAGCCCAGTGGTTAGAGCATTGGACTAGTAACCGGAAGGTTGCGAATTCAAACCCCCGAGCTGACAAGGTACAAATCTGTCGTTCTGCCCCTGAACAGGCAGTTAACCCACTGTTCCCAGGCTGTCATTGAAAATAAGAATTTGTTCTTAACTGACTTGCCTGGTTAAATAAAGGTGAAATAATTACCCAGACATGCCAATAAAATGCACTAGAGGGCAGTGTTGGAGTGTTGAGAAAAAAGGGCTGAGTAGAGGAGCTCTAATATGCTTGGAAAATACTGCTATTCTGTTCTACATAGTGATTAGTGATAGTTTGCCACATTCGTTATAAGAATCAGACCAAGGCGCAGCGTGAATATAGTTCCACATCATTTGTAATCAACTGAAACTCACCAAAACAAATTACCAAACGAAACGCTACTAGTGTGCACACAGGCACCTAATTGTAGACAAGATCCCACAAACACCAAAGGGAAATGGCTACCTAAATATGATCCCCAATCAGAGACAATGATAAACAGCTGCCGCTGATTGGGAACCATATTAGGCCTCCATAGACATACCTAGACCTACAAAAACCCTAGACATACAAAAACTAGCGTACCCACCCTAGTCACACCCTGACCTAACCAAAATATAAAGAAAACAGAGATATCTCAGGTCAGGGTGTGACATAGTTGTTGTAGAAGGACCTTTAACAGATCGGTCCAAAAAGAAACTAGGATTCCCCTTGTACTCTGTACTTATCTGAGGGTGTTGGGCTACTGACCTCAGGATGTACCCAACTTTAGCACCATGGACAGAGTTAGAAATTCAGCTGTTTGAAATCACAGATGCCAATCAGTGTACTCATTAATTCCCTTATGAAATAGCATGTATTTAGTATATCTGGCTCCAACTGTACTCTGAGAATAATAAGAAGCAGGGATCATGAAAACGTTTTATTTTATATAGCTATGTTTTGTTACTGTGAAAATGAATCTGTAATGAAAAAAGGGATAATGATCTCAGTGACTGTAATGATCAGTGGGTTCCTCTATCTCAGAAAGCCACTTCTGAATCTCACTGCTCTTCTTCTCTGTCTCCTCACTGCTCTTGTTCCTCAGCTCCTCACTGCTCTTCTTCTTTGTCTCCTCACTGCTCTTGTTCCTCAGCTCCTCTGCCACCCTATTTCCTGCTGAGAAGCGATTGACTCTCTTGGCTGTGGTCTCCAGAGAGATCACCTGTATCCTCTTCATGTCGTTCCTGCAGCGCAGCTCCTTCAGCTTCCTGTAGTAGACCCTGCAGCTGAAGCCCTCCATAAAGCCCAGGGTGATGTGTGTCTGCAGAGAGGACAGGCTGGGGTAGTACCACAAGCAGCTGGCACACTTATACAGCAGTTTCCCATTGAACTTCTCCAGGGCAGAGGAGGCTCTGAGGAAGCAGAAGTCCAGGCGGTCTGTGTACGACGGCTCCTTGGGCTCCACTGACCTACTGCCTCCCTTCCTCGCCGTGTGTCTGTAGGAGATGTCTGCTGGCTTCAGGGGAGGGCAGAGAGTGTGAGGTGTTTTGGAGCCAAGTATACTAGGGGGTTCTGCTGCTCTTAATGCCTGAGCATGAGAAGGACTCCACTGGGTACCTGGTGTTAGAGAAAGAATAGGGTCCTGCTGTCCCGCTATGGCAATCCTGATTCATATTTACTGTAAATCAAATGGGATGTAAATAAATATGTCATGATAGTGCTACGTTTGCCAGAAATACTTCAGAGCGCTTACCCGTTCACTTCCTTAGCCTTTCAGTGACAAAAGGTTCTCTTAAGAAAACGTGTGAGGACTTCATTTTTTACAATAAATGGATCATGGAACCATGGAATAGAACCTAGCTAAGAAAATGGGTCAAGTGGTTTTACAAATGTTCTAGAATGGATTGGAATTCCAAATTCCAAAAGCAATGATGTCATAATGATCTCTTTGTGTATGATGATGAACTTCAATTCATTCATGGTTCTGGAGATTAGTAATAATAATATAAAATGTATTTAACTGTTATAGTGCTATTCATTACATAAATACACCTCAAAGCGATGCAAAGCAACAACAACAAAAAACAAGCAATTTAAAAACAATCAACATCATTAATCATCATGAGTATATTGACATCAAGAGACTGAAGAATTATTCAAATGCTTTAGTTTAATTTATTAGGATCCCCATTTGCTAGCTACTGCACATGTAGCAGCTATTTTTCCTGGTGTCCACATAAAACGTACAAATACATTACAAAGTACACAGCAGAAATAGACAAGAACAACATAATATATTACATTAAATTCAAAATATTTGCTTACAAATAAAATAAGAGTTTTATATAGGAAAGACACCAAGAGACAACAAAAATACTATCTACACACTATTTATATATCCATATTAGTTCTTATATACAGCATAGTTAAATTACAATCTCTCTTTAGAAAGAGGAGAGGCACTTTGATGCAAGATGTTTTCTGTATCTGTTTTTTAAAGCTGAACTTGCTTTTTGCCTGAGTAACATCTGGTGGCAGAGCATTCCACCATGACATGGCTCTATACAAGCCTTTTGCTACACCCGCAATAACATCTGCTAAGTATGTGTATGTGACCATACAATTTTGATTTGATACATAACTGAGCGATGCATTAAATCAGTTTTTCGTTTGGATACTGTGAAGATACACCATAAAGGCATGTATGGTGGGGTTTGTAAGTCTGTTTGAAGTATATGAAAAAATATTATACAAACATAAATGTTTCTTAAGAAGACTAGAAGAGAAGTAGTCCATTTCTCCTCAACCCTTAACCATGAAAGACTATCATGGTATCCATCTGCAGAGTGGTATTCTATAATGGTATCCATCTGCAAAGTGGTATTGTAAAATGGTATCCATCTGCACAGTGGTATTCTATCATAGGATCCATCTGCAGAGTGGTATTCTGTCATGCTATCCATCTGCATAGTGGTATTCTATCATGATACCCATCTGCAGAGTGGTATTTTGTCATGCTATCCATCTGCAGAGTGGTTTTCTATTATGCTATCCATCTGCATAGTGGTATTCAATCATGTTATCCATCTGCATAGTGGTATTCTATCATAGGATCCATCTGCAGAGTGGTATTCTGTCATGCTATCCATCTGCAGAGTGGTATTCTATCATGTACCCATCTGCATAGTGGTATTCAATCATGAGACCCATCTGCAGAGTGGTATTCTATCATGATACACATCTGCATAGTGGTATTCTATCATGATACCCATCTGCAGAGTGGTATTCAATCATGAACCCATCTGCAGAGTGGTATTCAATCATGATATCCATCTGCAGAGTGGTATTCAATCATGACACCCATCTGCAGAGTGGTATTCAATCATGATACCCATCTGCAGAGTGGTATTCTATCATGTACCCATCTGCATAGTGGTATTCAATCATGATACCCATCTGCAGAGTGGTATTCTATCATGATACACATCTGCATAGCGATATTCTTGGATCACAAACCTATAAATAGGCAGCCAAGACACATCAGAAACATATTTGGCAAGATTACATTTTAGGACAGAAAATCAACCCTGTAATATCCTTTTCTGACATTAAATTGTAGTGTTGTGTAATCACACAAAAGGATATATCCCGTTATCTAACCCAGAAACACGGAACAGAACATCAAATCAATTGTTGTTGATGTAACACAGCTTGGTTCACTTTCCAAGATTATTCAGGTTAAAATAGGACAGCCTGTTCACAACCCTATTGGTTTGGTGTGGGGGGTGGTTTCAGACTCTAATCCACAGTCTAGAGTATAGATTATGGCTGTAGGCAGGAATCATGTACTGGTGACATCCTTAAGAAGCAGTGGGCTGAGATGTCATTTATTTCATCGCCCCCTGGCTCCACCCATATGTAGGATGACAGAGCGTTTTGTGTTAGAGGGACTGTCACACATTGTGACTCTCGT
This sequence comes from Oncorhynchus kisutch, assembly GCF_002021735.2. NCBI lineage: Eukaryota > Metazoa > Chordata > Actinopteri > Salmoniformes > Salmonidae > Oncorhynchus > Oncorhynchus kisutch. The sequence goes on along the minus strand of NW_022264282.1, from coordinate 7,905 downwards.
GAAGAAGAACAGAAACAGCACAGCATGGCAGCCTTTGTCTCGGTGAGTTCCTCTCTTCCAGGCATTTACACAACTTTGTTGACTCTCAATGCTTTGATACAAGCATTGTTTGTGAGTTGATCATTTGGGAGTGTGGTAGCAGATTGTTGAATTGTGCTAGGTAAAGAATGTATACTTTGTTTTATCGTTTCCATGGTCAATTTAAGGAATGTCTGATAGAAGAGGGGAATCATTTAGGGCTAGTCTTATAATTTAGCGATGTCTTTCTCTTTCCACAGAGGCAACATATTACTGTAGGCTACTGTAACAGTTTCTGAATGTATCATGTTTATCCTTGCTTAATTTATGTGTGACACAAATACTATGCATAGAACCAAAACATATAGTTATTATAAAAACATAAGTTATTGTCGCTACTATTTTTATAAACTAAGCAGAGAAAGAGTGAAACACTGTTCTCCATAGAAATGTCATAAGAAGATTTGTGGGCAACATAATGTGATGATAGCCTTTAATCCAGTGTGCGACATACAATAGAGTCAATGTACCTACTATGTTGTCCCACCTAGCTATCTTAAGATGAATGTACTATCTGTAAGTCACTCTGGATAACAGAGTCTGCTAAATTATTAACTTGTAAAATAAATAAGCGTGTTCTGGTTTAGAAGTGGGGCTATGATGCGCTTGATGCTCTCCAGACTCTAGAGAGCTGTCCTGATATCCTATTGGTGGAGGGAAGTCATTGACAGTGGGCTAGGGCCAACATGTGTGTTATCACATCTGAATTTAGCCTTGTGTTCTTTATGGGGAGAGGCCTCTAGGGTCTTGGTTTACTTTTAACCAGGTCTACATGACTTTCATTATTACAGGAAGTAGTGTGGCCTGGTTTTAATGATTTGTTTATCATCCTCACCCACTTACTTTCCTCAACGTCCTTCTTTGAATCTCTTTGGTAATTGTCTCAGCATGTCTGTAACGTTGAATAGCTAACCCCTATGTCAGTGTCTTTTACATTGACCTCTGCCCTTATTTTACCTCTCTCTCAGTTGGCCACGTGTCACCACTGCAGCATATCTTCCAGACATGGCCTTGTCTACAGGGAGTCCATGGCAGCTCTATCCAGGAACGTCATGGCTCCCAGTTACACCAGGAGGCATAGTTCACAGGCTAGAACCCTGCCACTGCGAGCTAGGGGAAGACTCATCACCCAAAGGCCTGTCGGAGAGGCCAAGAATCGGCCTAGAGCTCCAAGGTAAACATCTTACTCTATTACCTAGTAATATACAGATGTTTGGAGTTAATGGCACATATTTTGAATTGTTGAATGTAATAGAACTCATTTACAGTGTATCTTTAATATCACCATTTTTTGTCCGCCATTAAAATGGCATCAAACCTTTAAACTCTCTCTTCACAGGCCCAATCCTCCAGAGTTCATTGCCATATCTTCCTCCAAGCTGGCCGGTGTGAAACATTTTGTATTTGTCCACCTAAGGAAGCTTTTTTCATTGGGGGACACCCAGAGGCGCAGAAAGAGTGGCCTGAAACTTTTCTCCTGAAGTTTTGCAAATATAATTTGATGGTAAACATCAATGGGCTTGATGATCCACAAGGTGGCGCTCCAGTAATTCAGTAGGAAGAATCAGTGATAGAGGAGTCAGCAGGAAGATGCTCACTTGTCAAGGCTAAGACATGCAGGTACTCAGACCTCCCTCACCTGAGAGATTGAAGAATGGTGACTGCAGGCCTATACCTTTGGCAGGAGTCTCTATGGCGACCAGTAGCCATGTGGGTGAGATGGTTCTGGGTGGAATGCAAGGCAATATTTTTGCAACACTTTTGAGCTTTCTACATATTTATTGTTCTGAGGTATGATGTAAAAAAAATCAGACATACTATTTCATTTAGTCACATGGTACAACACTTGTATCAGTATCAACTTTTAATGTGATTAGGTTTTTGAAATATAATTGAAAGTCTGTAGAGTCATATGATATTGTTGCCTCCAGCTCAGGCCAAGAAGGAGCCATTGCATATCCTGTTTAACAGTAAATTGTATTGGATCAAGTGTGAGCTTAATGACTGTATTATTATTGTTGTCAAATGTTTAATGCAATGTTATAAACATGTACAGCAGTATAATATACTTGCTTGTTTAGAAATAATATACAGAAACTAATCTAATAAAGGCTTAAATGCTATTTGGGTAAAAATACGTTTTTAAATGTTTCACGTTTTGTTTCAAATTATTACTGAATCTATTCAGACAGGAGGGGGAGCCATAGGATAGACGCTAAAACATTGATTTGGCTCAACCAAAATCATAAAATCAAATCAAATCAAATGATATTTGTCATACACACCGAATACAACAGTGAAATGCTTACTTATAAGCCCTTAACCAAAAATGCAGTTCTAACAAAAATAAGTCTTAAGTAAGTATTTACTAAATAGTAAAACAAAATGAAATAGAAAGATATCAAATAATTAAAGAGCAACAATAAAATAACAGTAACGAGGCTATATACAGGGGGTACTGGTACAGAGTCAATGTGCGGGGCCACAGGTTAGTCGAGGTAATTGAGGTAATATGTACATGTAGGTAGAGGTAAAGTGATAATAAATAGACAGTAGCAGCAGTGTAATTTGGCAATTCTTAGGCCCTTCCTCTGACACCACCTGGTATAGAGGTCCTGGAAATAATGAAGCTTGGCCTCAGTGATGTACTGGCCGTACGCACTACCTTCTGTAGTGCCTTGCAGTCGGAGGCCAAGCCGTTGCCATACCAGGCTGTGATGCAACTAGTCAGGATGCTCTCGATGGTGCAGAGGTAGAACTTTTTGAGGATCTGAAGACCCATGGAAAATCTTTTCAGTCTCCTTGAGGGAATAGGAGTTGTTGTGCCTCTTCACCACTGTCTTGGTGTGTTTAGACCATTATAGTTTGTTGGTGATGTAGACACCAAGGAACTTGAAGCTCCCAACCAGCTCCACTACAGCCCTGTTGATGAGAATGGGGCGTGCTTGGCCCTCCTTTTCTTGTAGTCCACGATCATCTTCTTTGTCTTGATCACGTTGAGGCAGAGGTTGTTATCCAGGCACCACTCTGCCCAGTCTCTGACCTCCTCCCTATAGGCTGTCTCATATAGGCTGTTAACATACATGTTAAACCAGGGATGGTCCTCTGAGCCGTGGCTGGCAGTTTTTCTTGTCCAATATCTTTTTTTTTACATGTTATGTTCAGAAATTACATTTTTCCTAAAATGTTAAATAATTGTTTTAACTAGGGTCAACAGGTGGCTGAAATATAAATTTTGATCCAACTAAGGGCACCTTTGATGTTCAGAGAGCTAGCAGGTATTAAGTCACCTCCAACCCCTAGTGAGCGTTTCTAATGCCACAGCATCACTTCCAGTAACAGGCTATAGAAATAACCTGAGACCAAATTAAGGGGATTACAATGTTTAGACTCTGCACCTTTGGTCCCTAGAGGGTTGCCCTCCAGCAGTCTTGTTAATCACACACACACACACTTGTATTGCCATCCTGATTGATCATTGGGAATGCATGCGGCAGCGGACATCTACGTCTGACACGTCTGAAGTTCCATATCAGTGGTTAATGTAATGACATTCTTTTTCCTTATCTGGTGCAATGGAATGGAACCCTATATCACAATATCTAAACTACTCTGTTTACAATGTCCACGAGAGGAAGATGATGATGAGGACTACGACGATGATGACGACAATGATGATGATGGGGATGACGACAACGATGATGACGATGATGGGTATGACGATGATGATGACGATGATGGGGATGATGATGAGGACTACGACAACGATGAGGATGACAATGATGATGGCGATGATGATGATGAGGATGGTGATGATGAGGACTACGACAATGAGGATGGCGATGATGATGATGAGGATGGTGATGATGAGGACTACGACAATGATGATGGCGATGATGATGATGAGGATGGTGATGATGAGGACTACGACAATGAGGATGATGATGATGGTGATGAGGATGGTGATGATGAGGACTACGACAATGAGGATGATGATGATGATGATGAGGATGGTGATGATGAGGACTACGACAATGAGGATGGCGATGATGATGATGATGGTGATGAGGATGGTGATGAGGATCAAAAGTAAACATGCATGTCTTTTCATGGGACTAAAAACGCTCAGATGACTTTTATATGTAGGCCTATTTTATGCACTGACCTTTTAACTTTCTTAGAACAGCTGTGTTTACTCTGAGGTGACACTGCAATTGATTGTTTATTTGTAAGCCACTATGAGCAGATATTTCATAACAGAGTTTAAAAAATATATTAAAAAATAATTCAAACATAAACCTTGGGAACAATATTGAAATATTGAGGTAATCTGTCAGAATTATGCTGCCAACACAAACATCAGGGGGCAAACTCTACATGAATATGAATCAGTTAATCTCTAATAAGCTCCTTACAGGCACCACATACATGTAGTTACTGATGACAGATTCCCACCATACGCACCTTGTTAGAGTGGCTTTAGGATGCATACTTACAATAAATTCAACGTCAATCTTGGAAAATCAAATCAAATTAAAGTTTATTTGTCACGTGCGCCGAATACAACAGGTGAAATGTTTACTTACAGGCTCTAACCAATAGTGCAAAAAAGGTATTAAGGGAGGCAATAGGTAGGTAAAGATATAAAACAACAGTATAAAATACAGGCTATATACAGTAGCGAGGCTATAAAAGTAGCGAGGCTACATACAGACACCGGTTAGTCAGGCTGATTGAGGTAGTATGTACATGTAGATATGGTTAAAGTGACATTACTTGTAATGTATATAAGAAAACCAATATGAGTTCCCTATTTTGCTTACCTTCAGATAAACTCATGGGCCAAAAGGATTGACAGTAAAACCAGAGATAGGCTATATAGCTAAATCAATAGCCTTGGCATGGCTTTGGTAAAACAATGCTTTTGACCAAACAAGAAGACCATTTGTGGTTATTTGCTGGCAGAATTCCATGAATCCATGAAGTTCACAGATACAGCATCATACCTTTGGCGCAAAGTAATGGCCAGACAATCAACACAGCATCCTTGCTCTTTCACCAGCCCCTCCGGAATAGGCGTGTCATACACGCCCATTTGTCTTTTCTACTCTTATCATTGGTCAAAGGAAACCGGCTGCTTGGATATGAAAGGAGAACATACACTGTCAATCAAAATAGGGCGGGTTATGCTCTGTATGTAAAAATCGCTACGTTAGGTTAGTGAAAATGCCAGTCAGTCGAGTTAGTGTCGGTGACACGTCAAAAAAGGTTATTTCGGTATTCGATATTCAAATTCTCCAGAGGATAGGGGACAGAAATTTGGACAAATGGAAGAAGAGGCCAGTGAACAGATGCGACCCCTCTTGACATCCGTAAGTAACAAGTCGTGGTCACGTTTTTTGTTTTGTTCACCTTTTTAAAAGTTTCTGGAAATTACTTGTTAGCTTGGTGGCTAGCGGTTCATTTGAGGGCGCATTTCTCAAGAGAAAGGAATGGGTACGAAATGGGGGTGGGGGTTCATTTATGCTTTGCTACCAAGGCATATCGAGATGAAAGTGACAATAAACATGTAGTTAGCTAACTTACAATAGGAAACAACTTCATTGCTGTTACTTAATACGTGGTATAAACGTGAGACATAGGTATGCGCATATGTTTTCCTTTGTAATTGTTGTTGGGTACCATGTGTGTGCCAGGAAGTAGCCTATATGTCGTCGGTCTCTCTAGCGATGATTCAGAGGGTGTTGAAACTGAGAGGAAAACCTTTTTATTGTTAAGAGGACATGTGCGCCCGCCCGGGGTGGTCAGAGGGTATCACCTCGTGGACTCCCAATGTCTCATGTCTCCCCTTCTACCGTAGCTACAGGACGTTTACTGTAGCTAAAACTTCTTATGGTACATTTCAATGTTTAAATCCACCGATTCATCACTATTGGATCCCTGACCTCAAATTATTGTATTGAAGATACTGAGTTCTCTTGAAAGGCAGTTTACCACTGTGTCACACGGGGGTATTTCCCTGTTCTCCTCCTGACATTCGAGTTCAGCATTGTCATATTCATTAATCGTTTTCTGTTGCAAAAACGTTTTGCTAGTGTGTCCTAACGAATAAGACCCTGACGATTGTGCAGTTGGGAGAGATGGTAGTCCATATCCGGGCCAGAAATTTGTTGAGCTGACTGGACCACATATGCGAGCCTCAAATTGATCATTGTCTGTGCCCTTTTTTCTGTCACCTCAATATCAAGGCTCAATATTTCCCAATCTCTGTCATGTGTCTGTGTGTGGTCATGAAGTTAACCTACCAAATACTATCTAGATTTACAGTTTTCTAACAGGGAACTAGCCTATTCCTTTAAGTCCTCTCGCTCAGCCTGTGTATGTTTATTGCTTGGCTGTATCACAAACTGATGTTGACATTCATAAAGCCTATCATAGAACAAAACATATAACATCTCCTTAACCTGTTTGCAACAGACCCTTCGGCGTTTATCCACAAACCCTCCAAAAACGCCATTCAATTCCCCTATAGGCTTTGTTGAACAAACCAATGGCAGAGTTAGTGCCCACAGAAAGATGCAATTACCATTTTTCTCAGTACAGCCACACATGGGCTCTTTTTTTGGGCTATAGCCCACCTGGTAACATAACCCCACTTGTTCTAAGTAAGCCTAGGCCTAGATTATAGGGTCTGATGCAGAACAGGACCAGACTTGTTATAGACTTACAAATAGTCAACACTTGAGTAAACAATATGTTTTATTTTCACATACAAGGTGCAATTGCAGTGAATTGTGTTATCAGGGTCAGCCATAGTAGTATTTTACCCCTGGAGCAAATGTAGGTTAAGTGCCTTGCTCAAGGGCACTTCCGACAGATTTTTCATCTTGTTGGCTCGGGTATTCGAACTAGCGAGCTTTTTGATTATGTTTGTGGGATGCTTCCTTGCTGTGTAGACTCTGGAGCGTCAAATCTTTCTTATTGCATGTGGACCCTGACCTCTAAACAAAACACAATAACATGACAGCGTGCAGGGCATGTTATGTAGTATCACGGTGATTGTCTTTAAAGTTTGAAGTGCTCAATGCTGTCACGTGTAAGACAAGGTTCCATTACAGACACTGTCTGGACTAGACATTGCATTATCAGACTAACTCTGTGAGATTTGAAGTAGTCTCCATCTCTTGACATTGTTGATATGCTGACTAGTTACTAGCTAATTACCAGGCACAAGGCTGCTTTATTGTAGTGGGCATAATCTGTGAATGCTAATCCTATACTACAAAATTGACCCTTTACACCTCTGATTTGGGTCAAAGGTGTTTACATAAATGGTTGGGTAAGTGGGCACATGTCCAGCCCTTTCTAAAGGGAGCTTTGACACAGGAAGCATCATTGTGTCTGTCTGGAGACTCAGCAGCTCTGGTGCTGGCAGGGCTGAGCAGACAAGGCAGGGGTAAAGCTGGGCTGACTGACACAGGCACACACTGGGAACGTCAGAACTCACTCCCACACACTGGGACTGGTGGACACAGTCATGAGCTCAGCAGGATTGAGCCCTACTGCAGTCTGGTACCGCTGGGCTCTGGGACTTGGGACCCGCAATCCCCTTGCAGCTTGTGGCTGCTAACAGGATAATAGCAAGGACCTCCCCCCTCCTGGTTCAGCTACACTCCTGACTGCACTGGAGCTGCTCTATTCGTCACCATGAGAGAGAGAGAGAACAGCGAGCCAGAAGCCTACCATTTGTGCATAACTGTCATAAAACATAGGCTACACGCTCAGTCACAGACAAGTCATAATAGGGTCAAGTCTCTGTACTGAAAA
>NW_022264281.1:0-31640 GCF_002021735.2 Oncorhynchus kisutch | reverse complement strand
TGTAATATCTCCTAATGACAGTGTGTAATATCTCCTAATAACAGTGTGTAAATTCCTAATGACAGTGTGTAATATCTCCTAATGATAGTGTGTAATATCTCCTAAGAAAGTGTGTAATATCTCCATTAATGACAGTGTGTAATATCTCCTAATAACGTGTGTAATATATCCTAATGACAGTGTGTAATATCTCCTAATGACTGTGTGTAATATCTCCTAATGACAGTGTTGTATATCTCCTAATGGACAGGGTGTATTATATCCTAATGATAGTGTGGAATTCTCCTAATAAAGTGTGTAATATCTCCTAATGACGTGTGTAATATCTCCTAATGACGTGTGAATATCTCCTAATGACAGTGCGTAATATCTCCTTTAATGGACCGTGTGTAAGATCTCTAATGACAGTGTGTAATATCCACCTAATGACAGTGTGTAATATCTCCTAATGACGTGTGTAATATCTCCTAATGACAGTGTGTAATATCTTCCTAATGACCGTGTGTTGGTATATCTCCTTAATGACAGTGTGTAATATCTCCTAAGACAGTGTGTAATATCTCCTAATGACAGTGTGTAATATCTCCTAATGACACGCTGTGAATATCTCCTAATGACGCTGTGTAATATCTCCTAATGACAGTGTGTTAATATCTCCTAATGACAGTGTGTAATATCTCCTAATGACCGTGTGTAATATTCTCTAATGACAGTGTGTAATATCTCATGAATAACGTGGGTAATATCTCCTAATGATAGTGTGGAATATCTCCTATGACAGTGTTGTAATTGTAATAATCCTAATGACCGTGTGTTAAATATCTCCTAATGACAGTGCGTAATATCTCCTTTAATGACGGTGTAATATCTCTCAATGACAGTGTGTGTAATATCTCCTAATGACAGTGTGGACTTATTCCTAATAACAGTGTGTAATATCTCCTAATGACCGTGTGTAATATCTCCTAATGACGTGTGTAATATCTCCTAATGACAGTGTGTAATATCTCCTAATGACAGTGTGTAATATCTCCTAATGACCGTGTGGTAATATCTCCTAATGACAGTGTGTAATATCTCCTAATGACAGTGTGTAATATCTCCTAATGACGTGTGTAATATCTCCTAATGACAGTGTGTAATATCTCCTAATGACAGTGTGTAATATCTCCTAATGACAGTGTGTAATATCTCCTAATGACAGGTGTAATATCTCCTAATGACAGTGTGTAATATCTCCTAATGACAGTGTGTGTAATATCTCCTTAATGACCGTGTGTAATATCTCCTAATGACAGTGTGGAATATCTCCTAATGACAGTGTGTAATATCTCCTATGACCGGTGTGTAATATCTCTAATGACAGTGTGTAATATCTCCCTAATGACAGTGTGTAATATCTCCTAATGACAGTGTGTAATATCTCCTAATGACAGTGTGTAATATCTCCTAATAATGGGTGTAATATCTCCTAATGATAGTGTGTAATATCTCCTAATGACAGGTGTAATATATCCTAATACAGGTGTGTAATATCTCTTTCATGACCGTGTATAATATCTCCTAATGACAGTGTGTAATATCTCCTTTAATGACCGTGTTGTAATATCTCCTAATGACAGTGTGTAATATCTCCTAATTTCAGTGTGTAATATCTCTTAAGACAGTGTGTAATATCTCCTAATGACAGTGTGTAATATCTTAATGACAGGTGTAATATCTCCTAATAACAGGTGTAATATATCCTAATGATAGTGTGTAATATCTCCTAATGATAGTGTGTAATATCTCCTAATGACAGTGTGTAATATCTCCTAATGATAGTGTGTAATATCTCCTAATGATAGTGTGTAATATCTCCTAATGACATGTGTAATATCTCCTAATAACAGTGTGTAATATCTCCTAATAACAGTGTGTAATATTCCTAATGACAGTGTGTAATATCTCCTAATGACAGTGTGGACTTCTCTCCTAAGAACAGTGTGTAATATCTCCTAATGACCGTGTGTAATATCTCCTAATGACAGTGTGTAATATCTCCTAATGACCGTGTGTAATATCTCTAATGACAGTGCGTAATATCTCTGTAATGACCGTGTGGAATATCTCCTAATGACAGTGTGTAATATCTCCTAATGACAGTGTGTAATATCTTCCTAATGACAGTGTGTAATATCTCCTAATGACAGTGTGTAATATCTCCTAATGACGTGTGTAATATCTCCTAATGACAGTATGTAATATCTCCTAATGACAGTGTGTAATATCTCCTAATGACGTGTGTAATATCTCCTAATGACAGTGTGTAATATCTCCTTTAATGACCGTGTAATATCTCCTAATGACAGTGTGTGTAATATCTCCTAATGACAGTGTGTAATATCTCCTAATGACAGTGTGTAATATCTCCTAATGACAGTGTGTAATATCTCCTAATAATAGTGTGTAATATCTCCTAATGATAGTGTGTAATTCTCCTACTTAACAGTGTGTATATATCCTAATGACCGTGTGTAATATCTCATAATGACAGAGTTTAATATCTCTATCACAGTGTGTAATATCTCCTTCATGACCGTGTATAATATCTCCTAATGACAGTGTGTAATTCTTCCTATATGACAGTGTGTAATATCTCCTAATAATAGTGTGTAATATCTCCTAATGATAGTGTGTAATATCTCCTAATGATAGTGTGTAATATTATCTAATGATTAGTGTGTAATATCTCTCCTAATGATAGTGTGTAATATCTCCTAATGACAAGTGTAATATCTCCTAAAAACAGTGTGTAATATCTCCTAATGACAGTGTGTAATATCTCCTAATGACAGTGTGTAATATCTCCTAATGACTGTGTGTAAATCTCCTAATGACAGTGTGTAATATCTCCTAATAACAGTGTGTAATATCCCTTTAATGATGTGGAAATCTCCTAATGATAGTGTGTAAATCTCGTAACGACAGTGTGTAATATCTCCTAATGACAGTGTGTAATATCTCCTAATTCAGTGTGTAATATCTCTTAATGACAGTGTGTAATATCTATTATGACAGTGTGTAATATCCTAATGTTGGGTGTAATATCTCATAATGACAGTGGGTAATATCTCCTAATGCTAGTGTGTATAATCTCCTAATGAACAATGTGTAATATCATCCACTTAATAACAGTTGTGTACTATCTCCTAATAACAGTGTGTACTATCTCATCCTGACAGAGTGTGTAATCATCTCTACTGACAGTGTGTACTATCTTCCTAATGACAGTTGTGTAATATCTCCTAATAACAGTGTGTAATATCTCCTTAATAACCGTGTGTAATATCTCCTACTGATAGTGTGTAATCTCTCCTAATAATAGTGTGTAATATCTCAATTAATAACAGTGTGTAATATCTACCTCACTAACGTGTGTAATATATCCTAATGACAGTGTGTAATATCTCCTAATGACTGTGTGTAATATCTCCTAATGACAGTGTGTAATATCTCCTAATGACAGTGTGTATTATCTCCTAATGATAGTGTGGACTTCTCCTAATAACAGTGCGTAATATCTCCTTTAATGGACCGTGTGTAATACTCCTAATGACAGTGTGTAATATCTCCTAATGACAGTGTGTAATATCTCCTAATGACGTGTGTATATCTCCTAATGACGTGTGTAATATCTCCTAATGACCGTATGTAATATCTCCTAATGACAGTATGTAATATCTCCTAATGACAGTGTGTATATCTCCTAATGACAGTGTGTAATATCTCCTAATGACCGTGTGTAATATCTCCTTAATGACGGTGTGTAAATCTCCTAATGACAGTGTGTATATCTCCTATGACAGTGTGTAATATCTACTGATGACAGTGTGTAATATCTCCTAATGAACAGTGTGTAATATCTCCTAATAATAGTGTGTAATATCTCCTAATGATAGTGTGTAATATCTACTAATGACAGTGTGTAATATATCCTAATGACCGTGGTAATATCTCCTAATGACAGTGCGTAATATCTCCCTTAATGACGTGTGTAATATCTCCTAATGACAGTGTGTAATATCTCCTAATGACAGTGTGTAATATCTCCTAATGACAGTGTGTAATATCTCCTAATGACAGGTACTCTAAGACCGTGTGTAATATCTCCTAATGACAGTATGTAATATCTCCTAATGACAGTGTGTAATATCTCCTAATGACAGTGTGTAATATCTCCTAATGACAGTGTGTAATATCTCCTTTAATGGACCGTGTGTAATATCTCCTAATGACAGTGTGTAATATCTCCTAATGACAGTGTGTAATATCTCCTCAATGACAGTGTGTAATATCTCATAATAATAGTGTGTAATATCTCCTAATGATAGTGTTAATATCTCCTAATGACAGTGTGTTAATATATCCTAATGACAGTGTGTAATATCTCATAATGACAGAGTGTAATATCTCCTAATAACAGTGTGTAATATCTCCTTTCATGACCGTGTATAATATCACCTAATGACAGTGTGTAATATCTCCTTTAATGACCGTGTGTAATATCTCCTAATGACAGTGTGTAATATCTCCTAATTTCAGTGTGTAATAATCTCTTAATGACAGTGTGTAATATCTCTTAATGACAGTGTGTACTATCTTCTAATGTTAGTGTGTAATATCTCATTAATAACAGTGTGTAATATCTCCTAATGATAGTGTGTAATATCTCCTAATGATAGTGTGTAATATCTCCTAATGACAATGTGTAATATCTCCATTAATAACAGTGTGTAATATCTCCTAATAACAGTGTGTAATATCTCCTAATGACAGTGTGTAATATCTCCTAATGACAGTGTTGACTTTCTCCTAATAACAGTGTGTAATATCTCCTAATGACCGTGTGTAATATCTCCTAATAATAGTGTGTAATATCTCCATTAATAACAGTGTGTAATATCTCCTAATAACAGTGTGTAATATATCCTAATGACAGTGTGTAATATCTCCTAATGACTGTGTGTAATATCTCCTAATGACAGTGTGTAATATCTCCTAATGACAGTGTGTATTATCTCCTAATGATAGTGTGGACTTTCTCCTAATAACAGTTGTAAATCTCCTAATGATAGTGTGTAATATCTCCTAATGATAGTGTGTATATCTCCCTAATGATAGTGTGTAATATCTCCTAATGATAGTGTGTAATATCTCCTAATGATAGTGTGTAATATCTCCTAATGACAATGTGTAATATCTCCATTAATAACAGTGTGTAATATCTCCTAATAACAGTGTGTAATATCTCCTAATGACAGTGTGTATATCTCCTAATGACAGTGTGGGACTTTCTCCTAATAAACAGTGTGTAATATCTCCTAATGACGTGTGTAATATCTCCTAATGACCGTGTGTAATATCTCCTAATGACCGTGTGTAATATCTCCTAATGACAGTGCGTATATCTCCTGTAATGACCGTGTGTAATATCTCCTAATGACAGTGTGTAATATCTCCTAATGACAGTGTGTAATATCTCCTAATGACAGTGTGTAATATCTCCTAATGACAGTGTGTAATATCTCCTAATGACCGTGTGTAATATCTCCTAATGACAGTATGTAATATCTCCTAATGACAGTGTGTAATATCTCCTAATGACAGTGTGTAATATCTCCTAATGACAGTGTGTAATATCTCCTTTAATGACCGTGTGTAATATCTCCTAATGACAGTGTGTAATATCTCCTAATGACAGTGTGTAATATCTCCTAATGACAGTGTGTAATATCTCCTAATGACAGTGTGTAATATCTCCTAATAATAGTGTGTAATATCTCCTAATGATAGTGTGTAATATCTCCTAATGACAGTGTGTAATATATCCTAATGACCAGTGTGTAATATCTCATAATGACAGAGTGTAATATCTCCTAATAACAGTGTGTAATATCTCCTTTCATGACCGTGTATAATATCTCCTAATGACAGTGTGTAATATCTCCTAATGACAGTGTGTAATATCTCCTAATAATAGTGTGTAATATCTCCTAATGATAGTGTGTAATATCTCCTAATGATAGTGTGTAATATCTCCTAATGATAGTGTGTAATATTATCTAATGATAGTGTGTAATATCTCCTAATGATAGTGTGTAATATCTCCTAATGACAATGTGTAATATCTCCATTAAAAACAGTGTGTAATATCTCCTAATAACAGTGTGTAATATATCCTAATGACAGTGTGTAATATCTCCTAATGACTGTGTGTAATATCTCCTAATGACAGTGTGTAATATCTCCTTTAATAACAGTGTGTAATATCTCCTTTAATGACTGTGTGTAATATCTCCTAATGATAGTGTGTAATATCTCTTAATGACAGTGTGTAATATCTCCTAATGACAGTGTGTAATATCTCCTAATTTCAGTGTGTAATATCTCTTAATGACAGTGTGAAATATCTCTTAATGACAGTGTGTAATATCTCCTAATGTTAGTGTGTAATATCTCCTAATGATAGTGTGTAATATCTCCTAATGATAGTGTGTAATATCTCCTAATGACAATGTGTAATATCTCCATTAATAACAGTGTGTAATATCTCCTAATAACAGGTGTAATATCTCCTAATGACAGTGTGTAATATCTCCTAATGACAGTGTGTAATATCTCCTAATGACAGTGTGTAATATCTCCTAATAACAGTGTGTAATATCTCCTAATAACAGTGTGTAATATCTCCTAATGATAGTGTGTAATATCTCCTAATAATAGTGTGTAATATCTCCATTAATAACAGTGTGTAATATCTCCTAATAACAGTGTGTAATATATCCTAATGACAGTGTGTAATATCTCCTAATGACTGTGTGTAATATCTCCTAATGACAGTGTGTAATATCTCCTAATGACAGTGTGTATTATCTCCTAATGATAGTGTGGACTTTCTCCTAATAACAGTGTGTAATATCTCCTAATGACCGTGTGTAATATCTCCTAATGACCGTGTGGTAATATCTCCTAATGACAGTGCGTAATATCTCCTTTAATGACCGTGTGTAATATCTCCTAATGACAGTGTGTAATATCTCCTAATGACAGTGTGTAATATCTCCTAATGACAGTGTGTAATATCTCCTAATGACAGTGTGTAATATCTCCTAATGACCGTGTGTAATATCTCCTAATGACAGTATGTAATATCTCCTAATGACAGTGTGTAATATCTCCTAATGACAGTGTGTAATATCTCCTAATGACAGTGTGTAATATCTCCTTTAATGACCGTGTGTAATATCTCCTAATGACAGTGTGTAATATCTCCTAATGACAGTGTGTAATATCTCCTAATGACAGTGTGTAATATCTCCTAATGACAGTGTGTAATATCTCCTAATAATAGTGTGTAATATCTCCTAATGATAGTGTGTAATATCTCCTAATGACAGTGTGTAATATATCCTAATGACCGTGTGTAATATCTCCTAATGACAGTGCGTAATATCTCCTTTAATGACCGTGTGTAATATCTCCTAATGACAGTGTGTAATATCTCCTAATGACAGTGTGTAATATCTCCTAATGACAGTGTGTAATATCTCCTAATGACAGTGTGTAATATCTCCTAATGACCGTGTGTAATATCTCCTAATGACAGTATGTAATATCTCCTAATGACAGTGTGTAATATCTCCTAATGACAGTGTGTAATATCTCCTAATGACAGTGTGTAATATCTCCTTTAATGACCGTGTGTAATATCTCCTAATGACAGTGTGTAATATCTCCTAATGACAGTGTGTAATATCTCCTAATGACAGTGTGTAATATCTCCTAATGATAGTGTGTAATATCTCCTAATGATAGTGTGTAATATCTCCTAATGATAGTGTGTAATATCTCCTAATGATAGTGTGTAATATCTCCTAATGACAATGTGTAATATCTCCATTAATAACAGTGTGTAATATCTCCTAATAACAGTGTGTAATATCTCCTAATGACAGTGTGTAATATCTCCTAATGACAGTGTGGACTTTCTCCTAATAACAGTGTGTAATATCTCCTAATGACCGTGTGTAATATCTCCTAATGACCGTGTGTAATATCTCCTAATGACCGTGTGTAATATCTCCTAATGACAGTGCGTAATATCTCCTGTAATGACCGTGTGTAATATCTCCTAATGACAGTGTGTAATATCTCCTAATGACAGTGTGTAATATCTCCTAATGACAGTGTGTAATATCTCCTAATGACAGTGTGTAATATCTCCTAATGACCGTGTGTAATATCTCCTAATGACAGTATGTAATATCTCCTAATGACAGTGTGTAATATCTCCTAATGACAGTGTGTAATATCTCCTAATGACAGTGTGTAATATCTCCTTTAATGACCGTGTGTAATATCTCCTAATGACAGTGTGTAATATCTCCTAATGACAGTGTGTAATATCTCCTAATGACAGTGTGTAATATCTCCTAATGACAGTGTGTAATATCTCCTAATAATAGTGTGTAATATCTCCTAATGATAGTGTGTAATATCTCCTAATGACAGTGTGTAATATATCCTAATGACAGTGTGTAATATCTCATAATGACAGAGTGTAATATCTCCTAATAACAGTGTGTAATATCTCCTTTCATGACCGTGTATAATATCTCCTAATGACAGTGTGTAATATCTCCTAATGACAGTGTGTAATATCTCCTAATAATAGTGTGTAATATCTCCTAATGATAGTGTGTAATATCTCCTAATGATAGTGTGTAATATCTCCTAATGATAGTGTGTAATATTATCTAATGATAGTGTGTAATATCTCCTAATGATAGTGTGTAATATCTCCTAATGACAATGTGTAATATCTCCATTAAAAACAGTGTGTAATATCTCCTAATAACAGTGTGTAATATATCCTAATGACAGTGTGTAATATCTCCTAATGACTGTGTGTAATATCTCCTAATGACAGTGTGTAATATCTCCTTAATAACAGTGTGTAATATCTCCTTAATGACTGTGTGTAATATCTCCTAATGATAGTGTGTAATATCTCTTAATGACAGTGTGTAATATCTCCTAATGACAGTGTGTAATATCTCCTAATTTCAGTGTGTAATATCTCTTAATGACAGTGTGTAATATCTCTTAATGACAGTGTGTAATATCTCCTAATGTTAGTGTGTAATATCTCCTAATGATAGTGTGTAATATCTCCTAATGATAGTGTGTAATATCTCCTAATGACAATGTGTAATATCTCCATTAATAACAGTGTGTAATATCTCCTAATAACAGTGTGTAATATCTCCTAATGACAGTGTGTAATATCTCCTAATGACAGTGTGTAATATCTCCTAATGACAGTGTGTAATATCTCCTAATAACAGTGTGTAATATCTCCTAATAACAGTGTGTAATATCTCCTAATGATAGTGTGTAATATCTCCTAATAATAGTGTGTAATATCTCCATTAATAACAGTGTGTAATATCTCCTAATAACAGTGTGTAATATATCCTAATGACAGTGTGTAATATCTCCTAATGACTGTGTGTAATATCTCCTAATGACAGTGTGTAATATCTCCTAATGACAGTGTGTATTATCTCCTAATGATAGTGTGGACTTTCTCCTAATAACAGTGTGTAATATCTCCTAATGACCGTGTGTAATATCTCCTAATGACCGTGTGTAATATCTCCTAATGACAGTGCGTAATATCTCCTTTAATGACCGTGTGTAATATCTCCTAATGACAGTGTGTAATATCTCCTAATGACAGTGTGTAATATCTCCTAATGACAGTGTGTAATATCTCCTAATGACAGTGTGTAATATCTCCTAATGACCGTGTGTAATATCTCCTAATGACAGTATGTAATATCTCCTAATGACAGTGTGTAATATCTCCTAATGACAGTGTGTAATATCTCCTAATGACAGTGTGTAATATCTCCTTTAATGACCGTGTGTAATATCTCCTAATGACAGTGTGTAATATCTCCTAATGACAGTGTGTAATATCTCCTAATGACAGTGTGTAATATCTCCTAATGACAGTGTGTAATATCTCCTAATAATAGTGTGTAATATCTCCTAATGATAGTGTGTAATATCTCCTAATGACAGTGTGTAATATATCCTAATGACCGTGTGTAATATCTCCTAATGACAGTGCGTAATATCTCCTTTAATGACCGTGTGTAATATCTCCTAATGACAGTGTGTAATATCTCCTAATGACAGTGTGTAATATCTCCTAATGACAGTGTGTAATATCTCCTAATGACAGTGTGTAATATCTCCTAATGACCGTGTGTAATATCTCCTAATGACAGTATGTAATATCTCCTAATGACAGTGTGTAATATCTCCTAATGACAGTGTGTAATATCTCCTAATGACAGTGTGTAATATCTCCTTTAATGACCGTGTGTAATATCTCCTAATGACAGTGTGTAATATCTCCTAATGACAGTGTGTAATATCTCCTAATGACAGTGTGTAATATCTCCTAATAATAGTGTGTAATATCTCCTAATGATAGTGTGTAATATCTCCTAATGACAGTGTGTAATATATCCTAATGACAGTGTGTAATATCTCATAATGACAGAGTGTAATATCTCCTAATAACAGTGTGTAATATCTCCTTTCATGACCGTGTATAATATCACCTAATGACAGTGTGTAATATCTCCTTTAATGACCGTGTGTAATATCTCCTACTGACAGTGTGTAATATCTCCTAATTTCAGTGTGTAATATCTCTTAATGACAGTGTGTAATATCTCTTAATGACAGTGTGTAATATCTTCTAATGTTAGTGTGTAATATCTCCATTAATAACAGTGTGTAATATCTCCTAATGATAGTGTGTAATATCTCCTAATGATAGTGTGTAATATCTCCTAATGACAATGTGTAATATCTCCATTAATAACAGTGTGTAATATCTCCTAATAACAGTGTGTAATATCTCCTAATGACAGTGTGTAATATCTCCTAATGACAGTGTTGACTTTCTCCTAATAACAGTGTGTAATATCTCCTAATGACCGTGTGTAATATCTCCTAATAATAGTGTGTAATATCTCCATTAATAACAGTGTGTAATATCTCCTAATAACAGTGTGTAATATATCCTAATGACAGTGTGTAATATCTCCTAATGACTGTGTGTAATATCTCCTAATGACAGTGTGTAATATCTCCTAATGACAGTGTGTATTATCTCCTAATGATAGTGTGGACTTTCTCCTAATAACAGTGTGTAATATCTCCTAATGACCGTGTGTAATATCTCCTAATGACCGTGTGTAATATCTCCTAATGACAGTGCGTAATATCTCCTTTAATGACCGTGTGTAATATCTCCTAATGACAGTGTGTAATATCTCCTAATGACAGTGTGTAATATCTCCTAATGACAGTGTGTAATATCTCCTAATGACAGTGTGTAATATCTCCTAATGACCGTGTGTAATATCTCCTAATGACAGTATGTAATATCTCCTAATGACAGTGTGTAATATCTCCTAATGACAGTGTGTAATATCTCCTAATGACAGTGTGTAATATCTCCTTTAATGACCGTGTGTAATATCTCCTAATGACAGTGTGTAATATCTCCTAATGACAGTGTGTAATATCTCCTAATGACAGTGTGTAATATCTCCTAATGACAGTGTGTAATATCTCCTAATAATAGTGTGTAATATCTCCTAATGATAGTGTGTAATATCTCCTAACGACAGTGTGTAATATATCCTAATGACCGTGTGTAATATCTCCTAATGACAGTGCGTAATATCTCCTTTAATGACCGTGTGTAATATCTCCTAATGACAGTGTGTAATATCTCCTAATGACAGTGTGTAATATCTCCTAATGACAGTGTGTAATATCTCCTAATGACAGTGTGTAATATCTCCTAATGACCGTGTGTAATATCTCCTAATGACAGTATGTAATATCTCCTAATGACAGTGTGTAATATCTCCTAATGACAGTGTGTAATATCTCCTAATGACAGTGTGTAATATCTCCTTTAATGACCGTGTGTAATATCTCCTAATGACAGTGTGTAATATCTCCTAATGACAGTGTGTAATATCTCCTAATGACAGTGTGTAATATCTCCTAATGACAGTGTGTAATATCTCCTAATAATAGTGTGTAATATCTCCTAATGATAGTGTGTAATATCTCCTAATGACAGTGTGTAATATATCCTAATGACAGTGTGTAATATCTCATAATGACAGAGTGTAATATCTCCTAATAACAGTGTGTAATATCTCCTTTCATGACCGTGTATAATATCACCTAATGACAGTGTGTAATATCTCCTTTAATGACCGTGTGTAATATCTCCTAATGACAGTGTGTAATATCTCCTAATTTCAGTGTGTAATATCTCTTAATGACAGTGTGTAATATCTCTTAATGACAGTGTGTAATATCTTCTAATGTTAGTGTGTAATATCTCCATTAATAACAGTGTGTAATATCTCCAAATGATAGTGTGTAATATCTCCTAATGATAGTGTGTAATATCTCCTAATGACAATGTGTAATATCTCCATTAATAACAGTGTGTAATATCTCCTAATAACAGTGTGTAATATCTCCTAATGACAGTGTGTAATATCTCCTAATGACAGTGTGGACTTTCTCCTAATAACAGTGTGTAATATCTCCTAATGACCGTGTGTAATATCTCCTAATGACCGTGTGTAATATCTCCTAATGACCGTGTGTAATATCTCCTAATGACAGTGCGTAATATCTCCTTTAATGACCGTGTGTAATATCTCCTAATTTATTTATTTATTTATTTATTTTTTTTATTTTACCTTTATTTAACCAGGTAGGCAAGTTGAGAACAAGTTCTCATTTACAATTGCGACCTGGCCAAGATAAAGCAAAGCAGTTCGACAGATAAAACGACACAGAGTTACACATGGAGTAAAAACAAACATACAGTCAATAATGCAGTATAAACAAGTCTATATACAATGTGAGCAAATGAGGTGAGAAGGGAGGTAAAGGCAAAAAAAGGCCATGATGGCAAAGTAAATACAATATAGCAAGTAAAATACTGGAATGGTAGTTTTGCAATGGAAGAATGTGCAAAGTAGAAATAAAAAAATAATGGGGTGCAAAGGAGCAAAATAAATAAATAAATAAAAATTAAATACAGTTGGGAAAGAGGTAGTTGTTTGGGCTAAATTTTAGGTGGGCTATGTACAGGTGCAGTAATCTGTGAGCTGCTCTGACAGTTGGTGCTTAAAGCTAGTGAGGGAGATAAGTGTTTCCAGTTTCAGAGATTTTTGTAGTTCGTTCCAGTCATTGGCAGCAGAGAACTGGAAGGAGAGGCGGCCAAAGAAAGAATTGGTCTTGGGGGTGACTAGAGAGATATACCTGCTGGAGCGTGTGCTACAGGTGGGAGATGCTATGGTGACCAGCGAGCTGAGATAAGGGGGGACTTTACCTAGCAGGGTCTTGTAGATGACATGGAGCCAGTGGGTTTGGCGACGAGTATGAAGCGAGGGCCAGCCAACGAGAGCGTACAGGTCGCAATGGTGGGTAGTATATGGGGCTTTGGTGATAAAACGGATTGCACTGTGATAGACTGCATCCAATTTGTTGAGTAGGGTATTGGAGGCTATTTTGTAAATGACATCGCCAAAGTCGAGGATTGGTAGGATGGTCAGTTTTACAAGGGTATGTTTGGCAGCATGAGTGAAGGATGCTTTGTTGCGAAATAGGAAGCCAATTCTAGATTTAACTTTGGATTGGAGATGTTTGATATGGGTCTGGAAGGAGAGTTTACAGTCTAACCAGACACCTAAGTATTTGTAGTTGTCCACGTATTCTAAGTCAGAGCCGTCCAGAGTAGTGATGTTGGACAGGCGGGTAGGTGCAGGTAGCGATCGGTTGAAGAGCATGCATTTAGTTTTACTTGTATTTAAGAGCAATTGGAGGCCACGGAAGGAGAGTTGTATGGCATTGAAGCTTGCCTGGAGGGTTGTTAACACAGTGTCCAAAGAAGGGCCGGAAGTATACAGAATGGTGTCGTCTGCGTAGAGGTGGATCAGGGACTCACCAGCAGCAAGAGCGACCTCATTGATGTATACAGAGAAGAGAGTCGGTCCAAGAATTGAACCCTGTGGCACCCCCATAGAGACTGCCAGAGGTCCGGACAGCAGACCCTCCGACTTGACACACTGAACTCTATCAGAGAAGTAGTTGGTGAACCAGGCGAGGCAATCATTTGAGAAACCAAGGCTGTCGAGTCTGCCGATGAGGATATGGTGATTGACAGAGTCGAAAGCCTTGGCCAGATCAATGAATACGGCTGCACAGTAATGTTTCTTATCGATGGCGGTTAAGATATCGTTTAGGACCTTGAGCGTGGCTGAGGTGCACCCATGACCAGCTCTGAAACCAGATTGCATAGCAGAGAAGGTATGGTGAGATTCGAAATGGTCGGTAATCTGTTTGTTGACTTGGCTTTCGAAGACCTTAGAAAGGCACGGTAGGATAGATATAGGTCTGTAGCAGTTTGGGTCAAGAGTGTCCCCCCCTTTGAAGAGGGGGATGACCGCAGCTGCTTTCCAATCTTTGGGAATCTCAGACGACACGAAAGAGAGGTTGAACAGGCTAGTAATAGGGGTGGCAACAATTTTGGCAGATAATTTTAGAAAGAAAGGGTCCAGATTGTCTAGCCCGGCTGATTTGTAGGGGTCCAGATTTTGCAGCTCTTTCAGAACATCAGCTGAATGGATTTGGGAGAAGGAGAAATGGGGAAGGCTTGGGCGAGTTGCTGTTGGGGGTGCAGTGCTGTTGTCCGGGGTAGGAGTAGCCAGGTGGAAAGCATGGCCAGCCGTAGAAAAATGCTTATTGAAATTCTCAATTATGGTGGATTTATCAGTGGTGACAGTGTTTCCTATCTTCAGTGCAGTGGGCAGCTGGGAGGAGGTGTTCTTATTCTCCATGGACTTTACAGTGTCCCAGAACTTTTTTGAGTTAGTGTTGCAGGAAGCAAATTTCTGCTTGAAAAAGCTAGCCTTGGCTTTTCTAACTGCCTGTGTATAATGATTTCTAGCTTCCCTGAACAGCTGCATATCACGGGGGCTGTTCGATGCTAGTGCAGAACGCCATAGGATGTTTTTATGTTGGTTAAGGGCAGTCAGGTCTGGGGAGAACCAAGGGCTATATCTGTTCCTGGTTCTAAATTTCTTGAATGGGGCATGTTTATTTAAGATGGTTAGGAAGGCATTTTTAAAAAATATCCAGGCATCCTCTACTGACGGGATGAGATCAATATCCTTCCAGGATACCCCGGCCAGGTCGATTAGAAAGGCCTGCTCGCAGAAGTGTTTCAGGGAGCGTTTTACAGTGATGAGTGGAGGTCGTTTGACCGCTGACCCATTACGGATGCAGGCAATGAGGCAGTGATCGCTGAGATCTTGGTTGAAGACAGCAGAGGTGTATTTAGAGGGGAAGTTGGTTAGGATGATATCTATGAGGGTGCCCGTGTTTAAGGTTTTGGGGAGGTACCTGGTAGGTTCATTGATTATTTGTGTGAGATTGAGGGCATCAAGTTTAGATTGTAGGATGGCTGGGGTGTTAAGCATGTTCCAGTTTAGGTCGCCTAGCAGCACGAACTCTGAAGATAGATGGGGGGCAATCAGTTCACATATGGTGTCCAGAGCACAGCTAGGGGCAGAGGGTGGTCTATAGCAGGCGGCAACGGTGAGAGACTTGTTTTTAGAGAGGTGGATTTTTAAAAGTAGAAGTTCAAATTGTTTGGGTACAGACCTGGATAGTAGGACAGAACTCTGCAGGCTATCTTTGCAGTAGATTGCAACACCGCCCCCTTTGGCAGTTCTATCTTGTCTGAAAATGTTGTAGTTTGGAATTAAAACTTCAGAATTTTTGGTGGTCTTCCTAAGCCAGGATTCAGACACAGCTAGAACATCCGGGTTGGCAGAGTGTGCTAAAGCAGTGAATAGAACAAACTTAGGGAGGAGGCTTCTAATGTTAACATGCATGAAACCAAGGCTATTACGGTTACAGAAGTCGTCAAAAGAGAGCGCCTGGGGAATAGGAGTGGAGCTAGGCACTGCAGGGCCTGGATTCACCTCTACATCGCCAGAGGAACATAGGAGGAGTAGAATAAGGGTACGGCTAAAAGCTATGAGAATTGGTCGTCTAGAACGTCTGGAACATAGAGTAAAAGGAGGTTTCTGGGGGCGATAAAATAGCATCAAGGTATAATGTACAGACAAATGTATGGCAGGATGTGAATACAGTGGAGGTAAACCTAGGTATTGAGTGATGAAGAGAGAGATATTGTCTCTAGAAACATCGTTGAAACCAGGAGATGTCATTGCATGTGTGGGTGGTGGAACTAATAGGTTGGATAAGGTATAGTGAGCAGGACTAGAGGCTCTACAGTGAAATAAGCCAATAAACACTAACCAGAACAGAAATGGACAAGACATATTGACATTAAGGATAGGCATGCTTAGTCGAGTGATCAAAAGGGTCCGGTGAGTGGAGAGGTTGGTTGGTGATTTAGACAGCTAGCCAGGGCATCGGTAGCAAGCTAGCATAGGATGGAGGTCTGTTAGCCACCCCTTACGTTCCGTCAGTAGATTAGTGGGGTTCCGTGTGGTAGAGGGGATTAATCCAAATCACACAACAACAACAAAAATAAAAACAATAGATATAGTTATAGAGGCCCAAGAAGAAAATATAATAATAATAATTTAAAAAATAATTTAAAAAAAATAATAATAAAAAAAAATTGTCCGATTGTCTATTCAGATAGCAGCCGGTAAGACAGCTAACGGTTAGCAGGCCGCAGATGGGCGTTCAGGTAACGTCGCGACGGAGGAGCCGGCCGAATAACTCCTTCGGGTAGATAACGTCGGCAGTCCAGTTGTGAAGGCCCGGTGGGGCTCCGCGAAGGCAGTAAAACGGGTCCGGATAGGTGACTGCAGCCCAGGTGTGATTGATGGAACTCAGGAGTGATTGACGGAGCTTGCTAGCTCCGATGGTCACACGGATAGCAGCTAGCTAGCTGTGAGATCCGGGTATGAATGTCCAGGGACATGGAGAGAAAAATTGGTCCGGTATGTTCCGTTCCGAGCCGCGCTGCGCCGTACAGAACTGGCGATAGATTTTCGAGCTAAAGGATAGCTGATGACCACAAACCGTGGTTAGCTGAATATTAACGATTTGCCAGTAAAGGAGCTAACTAGCTTCTGAACTAGCTTCTGGATTAGCTTCTGGCTAGTTTCAGGCTAGCTTCTTGGAGTTTCTGGCTAGCTTCTTGGAGGATTACAGATCTGAGGTAAATAATACTTTTTTATAAATATACATTGGTGAGGCGGGTTGCAGGAGAGTGTTTTGAAGATGAGTTGATGGAAAATAAAAATAAAATGTATGTGAAAAAGTTGTAAATATATATATATACAGGACACGACAAGACGAGGACAAAAGACGTCTGAACTGCTATGCCACCTTGGAGACATGACCGTGTATAATATCTCCTAATGACAGTGTGTAATATCTCCTTAATGACAGTGTGTAATATCTCCTAATGACAGTGTGTAATATCTCCTAATGACAGTGTGTAATATCTCCTAATGACAGTGTGTAATATCTCCTAATGACAGTGTGTAATATCTCCTAATGACCGTGTGTAATATCTCCTAATGACAGTATGTAATATCTCCTAATGACAGTGTGTAATATCTCCTAATGACAGTGTGTAATATCTCCTAATGACAGTGTGTAATATCTCCTTTAATGACCGTGTGTAATATCTCCTAATGACAGTGTGTAATATCTCCTAATGACAGTGTGTAATATCTCCTAATGACAGTGTGTAATATCTCCTAATGACAGTGTGTAATATCTCCTAATAATAGTGTGTAATATCTCCTAATGATAGTGTGTAATATCTCCTAATGACAGTGTGTAATATTACCTAATGACAGTGTGTAATATCTCATAATGACAGAGTGTAATATCTCCTAATAACAGTGTGTAATATCTCCTTTCATGACCGTGTATAATATCTCCTAATGACAGTGTGTAATATCTCCTTTAATGACCGTGTGCAATATCTCCTAATGACAGTGTGTAATATCTCCTAATTTCAGTGTGTAATATCTCTTAATGACAGTGTGTAATATCTCTTAATGACAGTGTGTAATATCTCCTAATGTTAGTGTGTAATATCTCCATTAATAACAGTGTGTAATATCTCCTAATGATAGTGTGTAATATCTCCTAATGATAGTGTGTAATATCTCCTAATGATAGTGTGTAATATTATCTAATGATAGTGTGTAATATCTCCTAATGATAGTGTGTAATATCTCCTAATGACAATGTGTAATATCTCCATTAATAACAGTGTGTAATATCTCCTAATAACAGTGTGTAATATATCCTAATGACAGTGTGTAATATCTCCTAATGACTGTGTGTAATATCTCCTAATGACAGTGTGTAATATCTCCTAATTTCAGTGTGTAATATCTCTTAATGACAGTGTGTAATATCTCTTAATGACAGTGTGTAATATCTTCTAATGTTAGTGTGTAATATCTCCATTAATAACAGTGTGTAATATCTCCTAATGATAGTGTGTAATATCTCCTAATGATAGTGTGTAATATCTCCTAATGACAATGTGTAATATCTCCATTAATAACAGTGTGTAATATCTCCTAATAACAGTGTGTAATATCTCCTAATGACAGTGTGTAATATCTCCTAATGACAGTGTGGACTTTCTCCTAATAACAGTGTGTAATATCTCCTAATGACCGTGTGTAATATCTCCTAATGACCGTGTGTAATATCTCCTAATGACCGTGTGTAATATCTCCTAATGACAGTGCGTAATATCTCCTTTAATGACCGTGTGTAATATCTCCTAATGACAGTGTGTAATATCTCCTAATGACAGTGTGTAATATCTCCTAATGACAGTGTGTAATATCTCCTAATGACAGTGTGTAATATCTCCTAATGACCGTGTGTAATATCTCCTAATGACAGTATGTAATATCTCCTAATGACAGTGTGTAATATCTCCTAATGACAGTGTGTAATATCTCCTAATGACAGTGTGTAATATCTCCTTTAATGACCGTGTGTAATATCTCCTAATGACAGTGTGTAATATCTCCTAATGACAGTGTGTAATATCTCCTAATGACAGTGTGTAATATCTCCTAATGACAGTGTGTAATATCTCCTAATAATAGTGTGTAATATCTCCTAATGATAGTGTGTAATATCTCCTAATGACAGTGTGTAATATATCCTAATGACAGTGTATAATATCTCCTAATGACAGTGTGTAATATCTCCTTTAATGACCGTGTGCAATATCTCCTAATGACAGTGTGTAATATCTCCTAATTTCAGTGTGTAATATCTCTTAATGACAGTGTGTAATATCTCTTAATGACAGTGTGTAATATCTCCTAATGTTAGTGTGTAATATCTCCATTAATAACAGTGTGTAATATCTCCTAATGATAGTGTGTAATATCTCCTAATGATAGTGTGTAATATCTCCTAATGATAGTGTGTAATATTATCTAATGATAGTGTGTAATATCTCCTAATGATAGTGTGTAATATCTCCTAATGACAATGTGTAATATCTCCATTAATAACAGTGTGTAATATCTCCTAATAACAGTGTGTAATATATCCTAATGACAGTGTGTAATATCTCCTAATGACTGTGTGTAATATCTCCTAATGACAGTGTGTAATATCTCCTTTAATAACAGTGTGTAATATCTCCCTTAATGACTGTGTGTAATATCTCCTAATGATAGTGTGTAATATCTCTTAATGACAGTGTGTAATATCTCCTAATGACAGTGTGTAATATCTCCTAATTTCAGTGTGTAATATCTCTTAATGACAGTGTGTAATATCTCCTAATGATAGTGTGTAATATCTCCTAATGATAGTGTGTAATATCTCCTAATGACAATGTGTAATATCTCCATTAATAACAGTGTGTAATATCTCCTAATAACAGTGTGTAATATCTCCTAATGACAGTGTGTAATATCTCCTAATGACAGTGTGTAATATCTCCTAATGATAGTGTGTAATATCTCCTAATGATAGTGTGTAATATTATCTAATGATAGTGTGTAATATCTCCTAATGATAGTGTGTAATATCTCCTAATGACAATGTGTAATATCTCCATTAATAACAGTGTGTAATATCTCCTAATAACAGTGTGTAATATCTCCTAATGACAGTGTGTAATATATCCTAATGACAGTGTGTAATATCTCATAATGACAGAGTGTAATATCTCCTAATAACAGTGTGTAATATCTCCTTTCATGACCGTGTATAATATCTCCTAATGACAGTGTGTAATATCTCCTTTAATGACCGTGTGTAATATCTCCTAATGACAGTGTGTAATATCTCCTAATTTCAGTGTGTAATATCTCTTAATGACAGTGTGTAATATCTCTTAATGACAGTGTGTAATATCTCCTAATGTTAGTGTGTAATATCTCCATTAATAACAGTGTGTAATATCTCCTAATGATAGTGTGTAATATCTCCTAATGACCGTGTGTAATATCTCCTAATGACAGTGCGTAATATCTCCTTTAATGACCGTGTGTAATATCTCCTAATGACAGTGTGTAATATCTCCTAATGACAGTGTGTAATATCTCCTAATGACAGTGTGTAATATCTCCTAATGACAGTGTGTAATATCTCCTAATGACCGTGTGTAATATCTCCTAATGACAGTATGTAATATCTCCTAATGACAGTGTGTAATATCTCCTAATGACAGTGTGTAATATCTCCTAATGACAGTGTGTAATATCTCCTTTAATGACCGTGTGTAATATCTCCTAATGACAGTGTGTAATATCTCCTAATGACAGTGTGTAATATCTCCTAATGACAGTGTGTAATATCTCCTAATGACAGTGTGTAATATCTCCTAATAATAGTGTGTAATATCTCCTAATGATAGTGTGTAATATCTCCTAATGACAGTGTGTAATATATCCTAATGACAGTGTGTAATATCTCATAATGACAGAGTGTAATATCTCCTAATAACAGTGTGTAATATCTCCTTTCATGACCGTGTATAATATCTCCTAATGACAGTGTGTAATATCTCCTAATGACAGTGTGTAATATCTCCTAATAATAGTGTGTAATATCTCCTAATGATAGTGTGTAATATCTCCTAATGATAGTGTGTAATATCTCCTAATGATAGTGTGTAATATTATCTAATGATAGTGTGTAATATCTCCTAATGATAGTGTGTAATATCTCCTAATGACAATGTGTAATATCTCCATTAAAAACAGTGTGTAATATCTCCTAATAACAGTGTGTAATATATCCTAATGACAGTGTGTAATATCTCCTAATGACTGTGTGTAATATCTCCTAATGACAGTGTGTAATATCTCCTTTAATAACAGTGTGTAATATCTCCTTTAATGACTGTGTGTAATATCTCCTAATGATAGTGTGTAATATCTCTTAATGACAGTGTGTAATATCTCCTAATGACAGTGTGTAATATCTCCTAATTTCAGTGTGTAATATCTCTTAATGACAGTGTGTAATATCTCTTAATGACAGTGTGTAATATCTCCTAATGTTAGTGTGTAATATCTCCATTAATAACAGTGTGTAATATCTCCGAATGATAGTGTGTAATATCTCCTAATGATAGTGTGTAATATCTCCTAATGATAGTGTGTAATATCTCCTAATGATAGTGTGTAATATCTCCTAATGACAATGTTTAATATCTCCATTAATAACAGTGTGTAATATCTCCTAATAACAGTGTGTAATATCTCCTAATGACAGTGTGTAATATCTCCTAATGACAGTGTGTAATATCTCCTAATGACAGTGTGTAATATCTCCTAATAACAGTGTGTAATATCTCCTAATAACAGTGTGTAATATCTCCTAATGATAGTGTGTAATATCTCCTAATAATAGTGTGTAATATCTCCATTAATAACAGTGTGTAATATCTCCTAATAACAGTGTGTAATATATCCTAATGACAGTGTGTAATATCTCCTAATGACTGTGTGTAATATCTCCTAATGACAGTGTGTAATATCTCCTAATGACAGTGTGTATTATCTCCTAATGATAGTGTGGACTTTCTCCTAATAACAGTGTGTAATATCTCCTAATGACCGTGTGTAATATCTCCTAATGACCGTGTGTAATATCTCCTAATGACAGTGCGTAATATCTCCTTTAATGACCGTGTGTAATATCTCCTAATGACAGTGTGTAATATCTCCTAATGACAGTGTGTAATATCTCCTAATGACAGTGTGTAATATCTCCTAATGACAGTGTGTAATATCTCCTAATGACCGTGTGTAATATCTCCTAATGACAGTATGTAATATCTCCTAATGACAGTGTGTAATATCTCCTAATGACAGTGTGTAATATCTCCTAATGACAGTGTGTAATATCTCCTTTAATGACCGTGTGTAATATCTCCTAATGACAGTGTGTAATATCTCCTAATGACAGTGTGTAATATCTCCTAATGACAGTGTGTAATATCTACTAATGACAGTGTGTAATATCTCCTAATAATAGTGTGTAATATCTCCTAATGATAGTGTGTAATATCTCCTAATGACAGTGTGTAATATATCCTAATGACAGTGTGTAATATCTCATAATGACAGAGTGTAATATCTCCTAATAACAGTGTGTAATATCTCCTTTCATGACCGTGTATAATATCTCCTAATGACAGTGTGTAATATCTCCTAATGACAGTGTGTAATATCTCCTAATAATAGTGTGTAATATCTCCTAATGATAGTGTGTAATATCTCCTAATGATAGTGTGTAATATCTCCTAATGATAGTGTGTAATATTATCTAATGATAGTGTGTAATATCTCCTAATGATAGTGTGTAATATCTCCTAATGACAATGTGTAATATCTCCATTAAAAACAGTGTGTAATATCTCCTAATAACAGTGTGTAATATATCCTAATGACAGTGTGTAATATCTCCTAATGACTGTGTGTAATATCTCCTAATGACAGTGTGTAATATCTCCTTTAATAACAGTGTGTAATATCTCCTTTAATGACTGTGTGTAATATCTCCTAATGATAGTGTGTAATATCTCTTAATGACAGTGTGTAATATCTCCTAATGACAGTGTGTAATATCTCCTAATTTCAGTGTGTAATATCTCTTAATGACAGTGTGTAATATCTCTTAATGACAGTGTGTAATATCTCCTAATGTTAGTGTGTAATATCTCCATTAATAACAGTGTGTAATATCTCCGAATGATAGTGTGTAATATCTCCTAATGATAGTGTGTAATATCTCCTAATGATAGTGTGTAATATCTCCTAATGATAGTGTGTAATATCTCCTAATGACAATGTGTAATATCTCCATTAATAACAGTGTGTAATATCTCCTAATAACAGTGTGTAATATCTCCTAATGACAGTGTGTAATATCTCCTAATGACAGTGTGTAATATCTCCTAATGACAGTGTGTAATATCTCCTAATAACAGTGTGTAATATCTCCTAATAACAGTGTGTAATATCTCCTAATGATAGTGTGTAATATCTCCTAATAATAGTGTGTAATATCTCCATTAATAACAGTGTGTAATATCTCCTAATAACAGTGTGTAATATATCCTAATGACAGTGTGTAATATCTCCTAATGACTGTGTGTAATATCTCCTAATGACAGTGTGTAATATCTCCTAATGACAGTGTGTATTATCTCCTAATGATAGTGTGGACTTTCTCCTAATAACAGTGTGTAATATCTCCTAATGACCGTGTGTAATATCTCCTAATGACCGTGTGTAATATCTCCTAATGACAGTGCGTAATATCTCCTTTAATGACCGTGTGTAATATCTCCTAATGACAGTGTGTAATATCTCCTAATGACAGTGTGTAATATCTCCTAATGACAGTGTGTAATATCTCCTAATGACAGTGTGTAATATCTCCTAATGACCGTGTGTAATATCTCCTAATGACAGTATGTAATATCTCCTAATGACAGTGTGTAATATCTCCTAATGACAGTGTGTAATATCTCCTAATGACAGTGTGTAATATCTCCTTTAATGACCGTGTGTAATATCTCCTAATGACAGTGTGTAATATCTCCTAATGACAGTGTGTAATATCTCCTAATGACAGTGTGTAATATCTCCTAATGACAGTGTGTAATATCTCCTAATAATAGTGTGTAATATCTCCTAATGATAGTGTGTAATATCTCCTAATGACAGTGTGTAATATATCCTAATGACAGTGTGTAATATCTCATAATGACAGAGTGTAATATCTCCTAATAACAGTGTGTAATATCTCCTTTCATGACCGTGTATAATATCTCCTAATGACAGTGTGTAATATCTCCTTTAATGACCGTGTGTAATATCTCCTAATGACAGTGTGTAATATCTCCTAATTTCAGTGTGTAATATCTCTTAATGACAGTGTGTAATATCTCTTAATGACAGTGTGTAATATCTTCTAATGTTAGTGTGTAATATCTCCATTAATAACAGTGTGTAATATCTCCTAATGATAGTGTGTAATATCTCCTAATGATAGTGTGTAATATCTCCTAATGATAGTGTGTAATATCTCCTAATGATAGTGTGTAATATCTCCTAATGATAGTGTGTAATATCTCCTAATGACAATGTGTAATATCTCCATTAATAACAGTGTGTAATATCTCCTAATAACAGTGTGTAATATCTCCTAATGACAGTGTGTAATATCTCCTAATGACAGTGTGGACTTTCTCCTAATAACAGTGTGTAATATCTCCTAATGACCGTGTGTAATATCTCCTAATGACCGTGTGTAATATCTCCTAATGACCGTGTGTAATATCTCCTAATGACAGTGCGTAATATCTCCTTTAATGACCGTGTGTAATATCTCCTAATGACAGTGTGTAATATCTCCTAATGACAGTGTGTAATATCTCCTAATGACAGTGTGTAATATCTCCTAATGACAGTGTGTAATATCTCCTAATGACCGTGTGTAATATCTCCTAATGACAGTATGTAATATCTCCTAATGACAGTGTGTAATATCTCCTAATGACAGTGTGTAATATCTCCTAATGACAGTGTGTAATATCTCCTTTAATGACCGTGTGTAATATCTCCTAATGACAGTGTGTAATATCTCCTAATGACAGTGTGTAATATCTCCTAATGACAGTGTGTAATATCTCCTAATGACAGTGTGTAATATCTCCTAATAATAGTGTGTAATATCTCCTAATGATAGTGTGTAATATCTCCTAATGACAGTGTGTAATATATCCTAATGACAGTGTGTAATATCTCATAATGACAGAGTGTAATATCTCCTAATAACAGTGTGTAATATCTCCTTTCATGACCGTGTATAATATCTCCTAATGACAGTGTGTAATATCTCCTTTAATGACCGTGTGCAATATCTCCTAATGACAGTGTGTAATATCTCCTAATTTCAGTGTGTAATATCTCTTAATGACAGTGTGTAATATCTCTTAATGACAGTGTGTAATATCTCCTAATGTTAGTGTGTAATATCTCCATTAATAACAGTGTGTAATATCTCCTAATGATAGTGTGTAATATCTCCTAATGATAGTGTGTAATATCTCCTAATGATAGTGTGTAATATTATCTAATGATAGTGTGTAATATCTCCTAATGATAGTGTGTAATATCTCCTAATGACAATGTGTAATATCTCCTAATGACGGTGTGTAATATATCCTAATAACAGTGTGTAATATATCCTAATGACAGTGTGTAATATCTCCTAATGACTGTGTGTAATATATCCTAATGACAGTGTGTAATATCTCCTTTAATAACAGTGTGTAATATCTCCCTTAATGACTGTGTGTAATATCTCCTAATGATAGTGTGTAATATCTCTTAATGACAGTGTGTAATATCTCCTAATGACAGTGTGTAATATCTCCTAATTTCAGTGTGTAATATCTCCTAATGACTGTGTGTAATATCTCCTAATGACAGTGTGTAATATCTCCTAATGACAGTGTGTATTATCTCCTAATGATAGTGTGGACTTTCTCCTAATAACAGTGTGTAATATCTCCTAATGACCGTGTGTAATATCTCCTAATGACCGTGTGTAATATCTCCTAATGACAGTGCGTAATATCTCCTTTAATGACCGTGTGTTATATCTCCTAATGACAGTGTGTAATATCTCCTAATGACAGTGTGTAATATTTCCTAATGAAAGTGTGTAATATCTCCTAATGACAGTGTGTAATATCTCCTAATGACCGTGTGTAATATCTCCTAATGACAGTATGTAATATCTCCTAATGACAGTGTGTAATATCTCCTAATGACAGTGTGTAATATCTCCTAATGACAGTGTGTAATATCTCCTAAAATGACCGTGTGTAATATCTCCTAATGACAGTGTGTAATATCTCCTAATGACAGTGTGTAATATCTCCTACTGACAGTGTGTAATATCTCCTAATGACAGTGTGTAATATCTCCTAATAATAGTGTGTAATATCTCCTAATGATAGTGTGTAATATCTCCTAATGACAGTGTGTAATATATCCTAATGACAGTGTGTAATATCTCATAATGACAGAGTGTAATATCTCCTAATAACAGTGTGTAATATCTCCTTTCATGACCGTGTATAATATCTCCTAATGACAGTGTGTAATATCTCCTTTAATGACCGTGTGTAATATCTCCTAATGACAGTGTGTAATATCTCCTAATTTCAGTGTGTAAAATCTCTTAATGACAGTGTGTAATATCTCTTAATGACAGTGTGTAATATCTTCTAATGTTAGTGTGTAATATCTCCATTAATAACAGTGTGTAATATCTCCTAATGATAGTGTGTAATATCTCCTAATGATAGTGTGTAATATCTCCTAATGATAGTGTGTAATATCTCC
Organism: Oncorhynchus kisutch; assembly: GCF_002021735.2. Lineage (NCBI taxonomy): Eukaryota > Metazoa > Chordata > Actinopteri > Salmoniformes > Salmonidae > Oncorhynchus > Oncorhynchus kisutch. The sequence continues at coordinate 4,551 of NW_022264281.1, read as the reverse complement.
TAATGATAGTGTGTAATATCTCCTAATGATAGTGTGTAATATCTCCTAATGACTATGTGTAATATCTCCATTAATAACAGTGTGTAATATCTCCTAATAACAGTGTGTAATATCTCCTAATGACAGTGTGTAATATCTCCTAATGACAGTGTGGACTTTCTCCTAATAACAGTGTGTAATATCTCCTAATGACCGTGTGTAATATCTCCTAATGACCGTGTGTAATATCTCCTAATGACCGTGTGTAATATCTCCTAATGACAGTGCGTAATATCTCCTTTAATGACCGTGTGTAATATCTCCTAATGACAGTGGTGTAATATCTCCTAATGACAGTGTGTAATATCTCCTAATGACAGTGTGTAATATCTCCTAATGACAGTGGTGTAATATCTCCTAATGACCGTGTGTAATATCTCCTAATGACAGTATGTAATATCTCCTAATGACAGTGTGTAATATCTCCTAATGACAGTGTGTATATCTCCTAATGACAGTGTGTATATCTCCTTTAATGACCGTGTGTAATATCTTCCTAATGACCATTAATTCTCCTAATGACAGTGTGTAATATCTCCTAATGACAGTGTGTAATATCTCCTAATGACAGTGTGTAATATCTCCTAATAATAGTGTGTAATATCTCCTAATGACAGTGTGTAATATCTCCTAATGACAGTGTGTAATATCTCCTAATGACAGTGTGTAATATCTCCTAATGACAGTGTGTAATATCTCCTAATGATAGTGTGTAATATCTCCTAATGACAGTGTGTAATATCTCCTAATGACAGTGTGTAATATCTCCTAATGACCGTGTGTAATATCTCCTAATCAGTGTGTAATATCTCCTTTAATGACCGTGTGTAATATCTCCTAATGACAGTGTGTAATATCTCCTTGACAGTGTGTAATATCTCCTAATGACAGTGTGTAATATCTCCTAATGACAGTGTGTAATATCTCCTTTAATGACCGTGTGTAATATCTCCTAATGACAGTGTGTAATATCTCCTAATGACAGTGTGTAATATCTCCTAATGACAGTGTGTAATATCTCCTAATGACAGTGTGTAATATCTCCTAATGACAGTGTGTAATATCTCCTAATGACAGTGTGTAATATCTCCTAATGACAGTGTGTAATATCTCCTAATGACAGTGTGTAATATCTCCTAATGACCGTGTGTAATATCTCCTAATGACAGTGTGTAATATCTCCTAATGACAGTGTGTAATATCTCCTAATGACAGTGTGTAATATCTCCTAATGACAGTGTGTAATATCTCCTAATAATAGTGTGTAATATCTCCTAATATAGTGTGTAATATCTCCTAATGACAGTGTGTATATCTCCTAATGACATGTGTAATATCTCAATGACATGTGTAATATCTCCTAATACAGTGTGTAATATCTCCTTTCATGACCGTGTGTAATATCTCCTAATGACAGTGTGTAATATCTCCTAATGACCGTGTGTAATATCTCCTAATGACAGTGTGTAATATCTCCTAATTTCAGTGTGTAATATCTCTTAATGACAGTGTGTAATATCTCTTAATGACAGTGTGTAATATCTCCTAATGTTAGTGTGTAATATCTCCTAATAACAGTGTGTAATATCTCCTAATGACAGTGTGTAATATCTCCTAATGACAGTGTGTAATATCTCCTAATGACATGTGTAATATCTCTCATGACAGTGTGTATATCTCCTAATGATAGTGTGTAATATCTCCTAATGACATGTGTAATATCTCCTAATGACAGTGTGTAATATCTCCTAATAACAGTGTGTAATATCTCTAATGACAGTGTGTATATCTCCTAATGACAGTGTGTAATATCTCCTAATGACAGTGTGTAATATCTCCTAATAACAGTGTGTAATATCTCCTAATGACTGTGTGTAATATCTCCTAATGATAGTGTGTAATATCTCCTAATGACAGTGTGTAATATCTCCTAATGACAGTGTGTAATATCTCCTAATGACAGTGTGTAATATCTCCTAATGACAGTGTGTAATATCTCCTAATGACAGTGTGTAATATCTCCTAATGACAGTGTGTATTATCTCCTAATGATAGTGTGGAATTTCTCCTAATGACAGTGTGTAATATCTCCTAATGACCGTGTGTAATATCTCTAATGACCGTGTGTAATATCTCCTAATGACAGTGTGTAATATCTCCTAATGACCGTGTGTAATATCTCCTAATGACAGTGTGTAATATCTCCTAATGACAGTGTGTAATATCTCCTAATGACAGTGTGTAATATCTCCTAATGACAGTGTGTAATATCTCCTAATGACCGTGTGTAATATCTCCTAATGACAGTGTGTAATATCTCCTAATGACAGTGTGTAATATCTCCTAATTGTGTATATCAGTGTGTAATATCTCCTAATGACAGTGTGTAATATCTCCTAAAATGACAGTGTGTAATATCTCCTAATGACAGTGTGTAATATCTCCTAATGACAGTGTGTAATATCTCCTAATGACAGTGTGTAATATCTCCTAATGACAGTGTGTAATATCTCCTAATAATAGTGTGTAATATCTCCTAATGATAGTGTGTAATATCTCCTAATGACAGTGTGTAATATCTCCTAATGACAGTGTGTAATATCTCCTAATGACAGTGTGTAATATCTCCTTAACAGTGTGTAATATCTCCTAATGACCGTGTGTAATATCTCCTAATGACCGTGTGTAATATCTCCTTTAATGACCGTGTGTAATATCTCCTAATGACAGTGTGTAATATCTCCTAATTTCAGTGTGTAATATCTCTAATGACAGTGTGTAATATCTCTTAATGACAGTGTGTAATATCTCCTAATGTTGTGTGTATATCTCCATTAATAACAGTGTGTAATATCTCCTAATGATAGTGTGTAATATCTCCTAATGACAGTGTGTAATATCTCCTAATGACAGTGTGTAATATCTCCTAATGATAGTGTGTAATATCTCCTAATGATAGTGTGTAATATCTCCTATGACATGGTAATATCTCCTTAATAACAGTGTGTAATATCTCCTAATGACAGTGTGTAATATCTCCTAATGACAGTGTGTAATATCTCCTAATGACAGTGTGTAATATCTCCTAATACAGTGTGTAATATCTCCTAATGACGTGTGTAATATCTCCTAATGACAGTGTGTAATATCTCCTAATGACAGTGTGTAATATCTCCTAATGACAGTGTGTAATATCTCCTAATGACAGTGTGTAATATCTCCTAATGACAGTGTGTAATATCTCCTAATGACAGTGTGTAATATCTCCTAATGACAGTGTGTAATATCTCCTAATGACAGTGTGTAATATCTCCTAATGACAGTGTGTAATATCTCCTAATGACAGTGTGTAATATCTCCTAATGACAGTGTGTAATATCTCCTAATGAACAGTGTGTAATATCTCCTAATGACAGTGTGTAATATCTCCTAATGACAGTGTGTAATATCTCCTAATGACAGTGTGTAATATCTCCTAATGACAGTGTGTATATCTCCTAATGACAGTGTGTAATATCTCCTAATGACAGTGTGTATATCTCCTAATAATAGTGTGTAATATCTCCTAATGACAGTGTGTAATATCTCCTAATGACAGTGTGTAATATCTCCTAATGACAGTGTGTAATATCTCCTAATGACAGTGTGTAATATCTCCTAATGACAGTGTGTAATATCTCCTAATAACAGTGTGTAATATCTCCTAATGACAGTGTGTAATATCTCCTAATGACCGTGTGTATATCTCCTAATGACAGTGTGTAATATCTCCTAATGACCGTGTGTAATATCTCCTAATGACAGTGTGTAATATCTCCTAATGACATGTGTAATATCTCCTAATGACAGTGTGTAATATCTCCTAATGACATGTGTGTAATATCTCCTAATGACAGTGTGTAATATCTCCTAATGACAGTGTGTAATATCTCCTAATGACAGTGTGTAATATCTCCTAATGACAGTGTGTAATATCTCCTAATGACCGTGTGTAATCTCCTAATGACAGTGTGTAATATCTCCTAATGACAGTGTGTAATATCTCCTAATGACAGTGTGTAATATCTCCTAATGACATGTGTAATATCTCCTAATAGTGTGTAATATCTCCTAATGATAGTGTGTAATATCTCCTAATGACAGTGTGTAATATCTCCTAATGACAGTGTGTAATATCTCCTAATGACAGTGTGTAATATCTCCTAATGACTGTGTGTAATATCTCCTAATGACAGTGTGTAATATCTCCTTTAATACAGTGTGTAATATCTCCTTAATGACGTGTGTAATATCTCCTAATGAGTGTGTAATATCTTCTAATGACAGTGTGTAATATCTCCTAATGACAGTGTGTAATATCTCCTAATGACAGTGTGTAATATCTCCTAATGACAGTGTGTAATATCTCCCTTAATAACAGTGTGTAATATCCCTAATGATAGTGTGTAATATCTCCTAATGACATGTGTAATATCTCCTAATGATAGTGTGTAATATCTCCTAATGATAGTG
>NW_022264280.1:0-31671 GCF_002021735.2 Oncorhynchus kisutch | reverse complement strand
GCCCATTTTTTTTTTTTTTTTTTTTTTTTTTTTTTTTTTAAGTAAAATGGCGGGAAACGGGGGACCCCATTGAAAGGCGCTTCGCCCTTTTTTCAGTTTGAATGTTTCTTTCCTTCTCTTCTTCTGCTAGCTAAGCTAAGCTAAGCTAAGCTAAGCTAAGCTAAGCTAAGCTAAGCTAGCTGTTTACATAGCTTTGTGAATGAGTATTTTTCCTTGACAACGGGAGAAAAGTGTTGCACCGTTCCCGGAGTACTGCAATACCGGGTCGATGCGTGGAGCGGACGGAGCAAGCCCCATTTCCGACTCCCTGTTCGAAAAATCCATTTAATATGTAGTCCCCCTATGGGGGACGTATCAGATATTAAACTGATAAGAACAGATTTTTTTTTTTTTTACAAAAAATAATTTATTTACCATCAATACCATTCATTCTTTTACAAAATCATAATTCTATTCTCATTCATTCTTAATTCAAAATATTTACAAAATACACCAAAACAAAAAACACCTCAGGGGAGCATCGTCCCTCCCGTCATACCTAACCAACACCTAACCCTTCCCTATCTTCCCTTCCCTAATCTATCCCCTTACAAACCTCACTCTAACACTCCCAGCCCTAATCCCCCCTTCCACCTCTCCCGTGCCGCATGCTGCCCCCACTTTATCTCCTCCCTCTCATCCTCCCCCTCACATCACCTTCCACCCTCCTCACTATCCCTTCCACCCCCCAATCTCTCCCTGTCTTAACTAAATTCTGCCTGGCTTCCCACAGCCCCCTTTTAAGAGACTCATGAGAAGCCAGAGCAGAAACCTGTCCCTTTCCGTCCCCTCGCTCTCCCTACGCCTCGCTCTAACCTAGCCCAAGTCAGCAAAAAATCGCTCCTAACCATACCTAGCAACACCCGTGCCCTAGCCCAGACTAGTCCGGCAAAGGCACAGTCCCAGAAGGCATGGCGCACAGTCTCCTCCCTGCCACAAGCAGATCTTGGACAGGTGGAGGATCGCGACAAACTATGCCGGTACATAATGCACGTACCGGCAAGCACTTATGGAGGCTCAACCAATTCAGGTCCTTGAGCCTGTTGTCCAGGCCCCGCGCCTGCACTCCCTCCCAGACCACTGACGAGATGCCCGCTACAGGCGCAGGACTCCCTGCCTGCCTGACCTCCTCGTACAGGTGCCTGTGATCTAAACCTACTCGGGCAACTTCAACCTCGGGTGCGCACGCAGCCACTTGGGCCGCATGGCCAAGTGCCACGGCAGCTGTTTCCGCCCGAGGACCCCGCGTTAGACCACACCATTACGCTTCTCGCCTGATACGAGAAGAACACCGCAGGAGGTAACCGGACGGGTGTATGACTGGCTGAGCAAGCTCCGTCAACAAAAAAGAAACAAAAATTGCGTCCAGCTTGAGGGGGAGATGTGGTACCGCCCCTACCTCCCTCCCCGATGGGACAGAGCATGCGCACCCTTGGCGACCCACTCGTACCTGCCACCCCACATGAACTGAAACACGTGCCTCACTAGATACCTTCTCAGACAAGCCGGCAATGGGTAGATGTACGCCAAGTACAAAAGAGATGGCAATACATCCACCTTTAGGACCAGGACCTTACCTATAAAAGACAAAGACCTAGCCTTCCACATTGCTAGCTTCCTCTGAACAACTGCGATACTCATGTTCCAGTTCAGCGTCGCTGAGCCGGAGGTCTCAAAATGGACCCCGAGGATCCTCAGGGCCCCTCACAGAGAGATAACCCCCGGGCACATCCGTCCTACCGCGCCATCTTCCGAAAAACTTAACGGAAGACTTTGCATGATTCAGAACCGCCCCGACGCTCGGGTGAAATCCCCAATGATGGCAAGGGACCTTGTCAAGCACGAGTCCTTGCATAGCAGCAAGGAAGTGTCGTCGGCGTACTGCGTCATCTTAACACGCAGCCCACCGCTTCCAGGGATCAACAAACCCTCCACCCCCTGTGTCTGCCCTAATGGCAGCCCCCAGAGGCTCCATGTACAGAACGAAGAGGAGAGCCGAGAGTGGCATCCCTGCCTGACCCCAGACGAGAGGTCAAAAACGTCACCTAAGTGACTATTTACACTTGCTCGGCACCCCGCTTCCGACATATAATGCACGGATCCATCCTATGTACTTCTCCCCAAATCCTAATCTACCTAACACCCTGAATAGAAAAGATCTATTCACGCGATCAAAGGCTTTCGCCTGATCTAGCGCTGCTACCATTAAAGGCAGCCCTCTATCTTCAACCCAGGCGATGGAGTCCCTAATCAACTGTAGGTTCCATCGAATAGAGCGGCCCTCAACCCCACACGTCTGATCCTCGTGAACGACGTAGGGAAGGGCTGTGCGCAACCGATCCGCTAAGACCTTTGCAAGTAGCTTGTAATCTACGCACAGCATGGTCAACGGCCGCCAGTTGCCAAGGTCAGTTGCTTCCCCCTTCTTATAAAGAAGTGACAGCACACCAACAGCCATTGAACCCCCCGGGACCCCCGTCTCAAGGATGGCCTTCAAGACTTCGAGGACCACTGGCCCAAGTATACCCCAAAACTTGAGGTAAAACTCAGCCGGCAGTCCATCCATCCCAGGCACCTTCCCTTTTCCCATCCTCCTAAGAGCGCTCTCAACCTCTTCTAGTGAGATCTGGGCCTCCATCACGTCTCTAATGTCCTCCGGCAACCGCCGGGACAAGTGTTCTAAAAACACGTTTCCCTGCTCTACATCTATTTCCCTTTCCTTAAATAAACTTCGGAAATGATCAGTTGCCACCCTGACCATTTCCTCTGGTTTACTTACTACACTAACCGTTTTCTTCCCTAACGCCCATACATTACCTTCCTACTCTGCCTGGCCCTAACCGACTTAAAGAACATAGCGGAACAAGTCTCATTATGTTCTAGAAAGCCACTATGCGCACGCTCCAGAAAAGCTCGAGCCTTCTGCTCCTGCAACTCCCTGAGCTGCGCCTTTAGGGCTGCGAATCTCTCCCAGTCCAATTGACCCGCCGAGGTTGCCTGCCTCGTACTCAAGTTCAACTAACCTTTGGATACGATCCCCCCCTTCCTCCTTTCCTCCCTTTTTTTCCTTTTACAATATCCTATTATAAAAGCCCTAATTCTCACCTTCAACTAAATCCCACCACTCTAACACCCCCCTCGCACATAGACCGGAGGCCGTCAAGCCTTCGAAAGAAACAAAAAAATGCGTCAACGAAAGCCTGCTCCTCCAGTATACCCCGATCTACTTCCAGTACCCCCTACCGAAGAGGCAGACTGGCGACCCCACCTGCAGGAACACCCGTCGTGATCCGTGAAGAACACAGGCAACAGGCGCCCAGACAACTGGCCCAAAGACCTGGATATAAAAATGTAGTCGAGCCTCCGCGCAACCCCCTGGAGTTGCGCCATGTAGGACCGACATTACCGGAGTAGTATGCAGGCCACCATCAACCAGACCAATGGCAAGCCATTAGCCCGGTGATTGCGCCTGCACTACTATCACCACCTACCCCTAAATCTATATTAAAAGTCCCCTCCTATCACCAAGTGCCTATTTGTGACACACAGGGGCGCCAGACAGTCCACCATCTCCCTTCTGTCTGCCGCCACCTGTGGCCCATATACCCCAATTAACCTATACCTAGCTTCTCTATACACTACATCTATCCCCAATACTCTACCCTGCATTACAACAAATGTGCTCTCTACCTTAATCTCTCTATTACCACACAATATTCCTACTCCTGTTGAGTGCACTCCTCCTATGCCCCAAAAAGATTTCCCCTTATCCCACTCCTCCTAAATCTAGCCACATCCCCACCATCCCTCAGGTGAACCTCCTGTAAAAAACAGAAATCAAAGCCCACCCCTCTAAATAACAAAAAGCCGCCCTCCTTTTAACACAATCCCTCAACCCTCTAACATTTAAAACTAAGAAACGAAACAGACATATTTATTTAATAATTATTTACAATTACCCCAAAAAACCCAAAGAAAAAACAGGACGACCTCACCGATGCTTCCCCTGGGTCCATCTCCAACCGGCAGGGACGCCCTCATCTCCTCCTGACGCCCCCCCGTACTCCTCCATCTCTCCCAACCCAAGGATGCAGGCAGTGTGTTAGGCCTATTGCCCTGCATCCTGGGTTCCCTCACCACCCACCCCTCGCAACCCCACCCTCCCTGTATGCCGTCGGGCTGAGTGTCTGGGGATCCCATCTCCCTCAAACAGGGAGTTGAGACCCTTTCCGACAAACAGCCCACAGACCCCTAACCGGCGCCACACTCCTCTAAATTTGAGGGGGTTGAGGCAAACAGGGAGAACCAAATGTCCTACCCCTCCCCCCCAGCTAATCTCTTAGCCTCCCCCTCTACACCCCCTCCCCCTCTCTATCTCCTCCCGAGCCCCCCCTTCATCTTCCGTTTTCTTTTTTATCTTTTTTTGGTGTAGGAGGTAGCGGGGAGACACTACCCCCTCTTCCCCGCTAGCTCCTCCACCATTTCCTCCCTCATTTCCTCCACCAGAAAATCGGACATACTGTCCCCCACTCCCGTACCCCTTCTCCCCCCGCTCCCCGCTCCCACGGTCCTGCCCCAGGCACCCCCCCCCCCACAGGTCCTTCCACAGGCCACCCCCCCCCACAGCCGCCACAGGCACCCCTCCCACAGGTCCTGCCCCAGCAACCCTCCCTGCCAACAGCACCCCCCCCCCACCCACAGGTCCAGCCGCAGGCACCCCACCCACAGGTCCTGCCCCCGGCACCCCCCTCCCACAGGTCCTGCCACAGGCACCCCCTCCCCACACGACTCCCTCCACTGTTGTTTTCTTCCTTTCTCCCTCTTCGTTCTTCTTCTTCTATATTTTCTCTCCCTGCTGTCTTCTCCTCTTCTTTCTTTTTATACCGTCGCCTGGACTGGCCCTCCTTCCCCTCCTCTTCTTCCCCCATCCCCCGCTCCCTGCTCCCCCTCCAACTGCAAGACGCGTATGACCGGCTGACGAGCCGGGCAATCGCGCCACAGGTGCTGAGTGGATCCACACCCGTGGCAGGCCTTCGGCTCGTCACAGTCCTTGGCCTCGTGCTCGCCAGATCCACAGAATCTGCACTTTCTGTTGCTGCACGAGGCCAGGATGTGTCCCATAGGCCATACAGCGCCTGCAGAATGGGGGCTGGACGCGCATAGTACAATGTTCCCCTGTCAGCCCCAGGGAGAACATAGCTGGGGGATGAAGGTATCCACCCAGTCCTTTAGGGTCTTCTCTAAGGAGGGCCTGGAATCCTCTCCTCCGTTCCAAAAGCCCAGCGAATCTTTGAGGGGCCTTGCTGAGGAGACACTATTCATGTATCTCCCCAGAAAGGCCCCTCACTTCCTCATCCTTGACATAGGGTTGTAACATGTTAACAGTAACTATCCTGTAGTTACTTCTAGCCAAGCTGGTCACCACGTAGTTGCACATTGGGCCTCTCGGCTCCCACCGCTCTTGGCCCTCCGCAGCACCTCATCATGTTTTTCTTCTGTATGTACGCGACAATCAAAAGCACCTTCTAATGAATTCCCTTGAAGGCAGAAAACATCTTTACTGTCAACTTGAGAATCCCAATCAGGATGGTCCTTCCAAAGGTTTCCCGCCCAAAAGGTTCAGTCCTACCTTATCCTTCCACGTAAACCGTACTGTATTAGCAAGCCCAATGACAGGAATTGGTTTTTTCCCCGTAGTATGCTCCATCTCTGCCATAAGATTGGAAAAAAATCTTCTCCACCAAATCTTTCTTTCTTCCCACAAATTGAAGAAGAAAATCCCCCAAAAAATTTAAGAGTCAAAAACTTCAAAAAGTTTGTACCGCTCTCCTGGGACGACCTTCTGGCTAAGCGAGCTGTGGGACACCTCGGTGTCAAGCTTGATCTTAGCCAAAAGGCCGAGAAGCGATAACCCACAAATGGAACCCTGCAACCGCCGGGCCCCCGGGGGTCCTCGGCAGACCTCAAGCGGGTGGGTTGGCAAGAGCCGGCTCCTCCAATCCCAGCCACCCACCGTTTCCCCCGGCTACAGACAGACAGACAGACAGACAGACAGACAGACAGACAGACAGACAGACAGACAGACAGGTGTTTTTGTAAAAAGTCGCTAATGCGTCTTTAAGTCACTATCCTGGCTCATCTATGTCAATTTCTCTTGAAACAAGATACCGGGCCTCTGCAAGAAGCAAAGCCACTCCAAAAATACATTGAACTCATAAGTGTTCCTCCTCCACGGAAGTCTTTAGTAAAAGGCGAAAGGCTTGTGCGTATGAAGAGAAACCAGAGTCATATGGAAGTCAGAGGCCGGGGGCCCGAGACACACTCTGTGCACTGTAGGCCGGGTCCCGCGGGTGCTCCCGGAACCCACTCTTCCAAGTTGAGGGCTGTGGATGAAAAGAAGGTCACAGACACAGAGACACAAGAGACACAGAGAGAGAGAGAGAGAGAGAGAGAGAGAGAGAAGAGAGAGAGAGAGAGAGAGAGAGACACAGACAGAGAGACACACACACACACACACACACAGAGAGAGAGACACACACACACACACAGAGAGAGACCACACACACACACACACACACACACACACACACAATCCTGGCCCAATTTTTTTTTTTTTTTTTTTTTTTTTTTTTTTAAGTAAAATGGCGGGAAACGGGGGACCCCATTGAAAGGCGCTTCGCCCTTTTTTCAGTTTGAATGTTTCTTTCCTTCTCTTCTTCTGCTAGCTAAGCTAAGCTAAGCTAAGCTAAGCTAAGCTAAGCTAAGCTAAGCTAGCTGTTTACATAGCTTTGTGAATGAGTATTTTTCCTTGACAACGGGAGAAAAGTGTTGCACCGTTCCCGGAGGTACTGCAATACCGGGTCGATGCGTGGAGCGGACGGAGCAAGCCCCATTTCCGACTCCCTGTTCGAAAAATCCATTTAATATGTAGTCCCCCTATGGGGGACGTATCAGATATTAAACTGATAAGAACAGATACTACACTTGATCTGAGCCAAAAGGCCGAGAAGCGATAACCCACAAATGGAACCCTGCAACCGCCGGGCCCCCGGGGGTCTCGGCAGACCTCAGCGGGTGGGTTGGCAAGAGCCGGCTCCTCCAATCCCAGCCACCCACCGTTTCCCCGGCTACAGACAGACAGACAGACAGACAGACAGACAGACAGACAGACAGACAGACAGACAGACAGACAGGTGTTTTTTGTAAAAAGTCGCTAATGCGTCTTTAAGTCACTATCCTGGCTCATCTATGTCAATTTCTCTTGAAACAAGATACCGGGCTCTGCAAGAAGCAAAGCCACTCCAAAAATACATTGAACTCATAAGTGTTCCTCTCCACGGAAGTCTTTAGTAAAAGGCGAAAGGCTTGTGCGTAATGAAGAGAAACCAGAGTCATATGGAAGTCAGAGGTCGGGGGCCCGAGACACACTCTGTGCACTGTAGGCCGGGTCCCCGCGGGTGCTCCCGGAACCCACTCTTCCAAGTTTGAGGGCTGTGGATGAAAAGAAGGTCACAGACACAGAGACACAAGAGACACAGAGAGAGAGAGAGAGAGAGAGAGAGAGAGAGAGAGAGAGAGAGAGAGAGAGAGAGAGACACAGACAGAGAGACACACACACACACACACACACAGAGAGAGAGACACACACACACACACAGAGAGAGACACACACACACACACACACACACACACACACACACAATCCTGGCCCAATTTTTTTTTTTTTTTTTTTTTTTTTTTTTTTAAGTAAAATGGCGGGAAACGGGGGACCCCATTGAAAGGCGCTTCGCCCTTTTTTCAGTTTGAATGTTTCTTTCCTTCTCTTCTTCTGCTAGCTAAGCTAAGCTAAGCTAAGCTAAGCTAAGCTAAGCTAAGCTAAGCTAGCTGTTTACATAGCTTTGTGAATGAGTATTTTTCCTTGACAACGGGAGAAAAGTGTTGCACCGTTCCCGGAGGTACTGCAATACCGGGTCGATGCGTGGAGCGGACGGAGCAAGCCCCATTTCCGACTCCCTGTTCGAAAAATCCATTTAATATGTAGTCCCCCTATGGGGGACGTATCAGATATTAAACTGATAAGAACAGATACTACACTTGATCTGAGCCAAAAGGCCGAGAAGCGATAACCCACAAATGGAACCCTGCAACCGCCGGGCCCCCGGGGGTCTCGGCAGACCTCAGCGGGTGGGTTGGCAAGAGCCGGCTCCTCCAATCCCAGCCACCCACCGTTTCCCCGGCTACAGACAGACAGACAGACAGACAGACAGACAGACAGACAGACAGACAGACAGACAGACAGGTGTTTTTTGTAAAAAGTCGCTAATGCGTCTTTAAGTCACTATCCTGGCTCATCTATGTCAATTTCTCTTGAAACAAGATACCGGGCTCTGCAAGAAGCAAAGCCACTCCAAAAATACATTGAACTCATAAGTGTTCCTCTCCACGGAAGTCTTTAGTAAAAGGCGAAAGGCTTGTGCGTAATGAAGAGAAACCAGAGTCATATGGAAGTCAGAGGTCGGGGGCCCGAGACACACTCTGTGCACTGTAGGCCGGGTCCCCGCGGGTGCTCCCGGAACCCACTCTTCCAAGTTTGAGGGCTGTGGATGAAAAGAAGGTCACAGACACAGAGACACAAGAGACACAGAGAGAGAGAGAGAGAGAGAGAGAGAGAGAGAGAGAGAGAGAGAGAGAGAGAGACACAGACAGAGAGACACACACACACACACACACACAGAGAGAGAGACACACACACACACACAGAGAGAGACACACACACACACACACACACACACACACACACACAATCCTGGCCCAATTTTTTTTTTTTTTTTTTTTTTTTTTTTTTTAAGTAAAATGGCGGGAAACGGGGGACCCCATTGAAAGGCGCTTCGCCCTTTTTTCAGTTTGAATGTTTCTTTCCTTCTCTTCTTCTGCTAGCTAAGCTAAGCTAAGCTAAGCTAAGCTAAGCTAAGCTAAGCTAAGCTAGCTGTTTACATAGCTTTGTGAATGAGTATTTTTCCTTGACAACGGGAGAAAAGTGTTGCACCGTTCCCGGAGGTACTGCAATACCGGGTCGATGCGTGGAGCGGACGGAGCAAGCCCCATTTCCGACTCCCTGTTCGAAAAATCCATTTAATATGTAGTCCCCCTATGGGGGACGTATCAGATATTAAACTGATAAGAACAGATACTACACTTGATCTGAGCCAAAAGGCCGAGAAGCGATAACCCACAAATGGAACCCTGCAACCGCCGGGCCCCCGGGGGTCTCGGCAGACCTCAGCGGGTGGGTTGGCAAGAGCCGGCTCCTCCAATCCCAGCCACCCACCGTTTCCCCGGCTACAGACAGACAGACAGACAGACAGACAGACAGACAGACAGACAGACAGACAGACAGACAGACAGGTGTTTTTTGTAAAAAGTCGCTAATGCGTCTTTAAGTCACTATCCTGGCTCATCTATGTCAATTTCTCTTGAAACAAGATACCGGGCTCTGCAAGAAGCAAAGCCACTCCAAAAATACATTGAACTCATAAGTGTTCCTCTCCACGGAAGTCTTTAGTAAAAGGCGAAAGGCTTGTGCGTAATGAAGAGAAACCAGAGTCATATGGAAGTCAGAGGTCGGGGGCCCGAGACACACTCTGTGCACTGTAGGCCGGGTCCCCGCGGGTGCTCCCGGAACCCACTCTTCCAAGTTTGAGGGCTGTGGATGAAAAGAAGGTCACAGACACAGAGACACAAGAGACACAGAGAGAGAGAGAGAGAGAGAGAGAGAGAGAGAGAGAGAGAGAGAGAGAGAGAGAGAGAGACACAGACAGAGAGACACACACACACACACACACACAGAGAGAGAGACACACACACACACACAGAGAGAGACACACACACACACACACACACACACACACACACAATCCTGGCCCAATTTTTTTTTTTTTTTTTTTTTTTTTTTTTTAAGTAAAATGGCGGGAAACGGGGGACCCCATTGAAAGGCGCTTCGCCCTTTTTTCAGTTTGAATGTTTCTTTCCTTCTCTTCTTCTGCTAGCTAAGCTAAGCTAAGCTAAGCTAAGCTAAGCTAAGCTAAGCTAAGCTAGCTGTTTACATAGCTTTGTGAATGAGTATTTTTCCTTGACAACGGGAGAAAAGTGTTGCACCGTTCCCGGAGGTACTGCAATACCGGGTCGATGCGTGGAGCGGACGGAGCAAGCCCCATTTCCGACTCCCTGTTCGAAAAATCCATTTAATATGTAGTCCCCCTATGGGGGACGTATCAGATATTAAACTGATAAGAACAGATACTACACTTGATCTGAGCCAAAAGGCCGAGAAGCGATAACCCACAAATGGAACCCTGCAACCGCCGGGCCCCCGGGGGTCTCGGCAGACCTCAGCGGGTGGGTTGGCAAGAGCCGGCTCCTCCAATCCCAGCCACCCACCGTTTCCCCGGCTACAGACAGACAGACAGACAGACAGACAGACAGACAGACAGACAGACAGACAGACAGACAGACAGGTGTTTTTTGTAAAAAGTCGCTAATGCGTCTTTAAGTCACTATCCTGGCTCATCTATGTCAATTTCTCTTGAAACAAGATACCGGGCTCTGCAAGAAGCAAAGCCACTCCAAAAATACATTGAACTCATAAGTGTTCCTCTCCACGGAAGTCTTTAGTAAAAGGCGAAAGGCTTGTGCGTAATGAAGAGAAACCAGAGTCATATGGAAGTCAGAGGTCGGGGGCCCGAGACACACTCTGTGCACTGTAGGCCGGGTCCCCGCGGGTGCTCCCGGAACCCACTCTTCCAAGTTTGAGGGCTGTGGATGAAAAGAAGGTCACAGACACAGAGACACAAGAGACACAGAGAGAGAGAGAGAGAGAGAGAGAGAGAGAGAGAGAGAGAGAGAGAGAGAGAGAGAGACACAGACAGAGAGACACACACACACACACACACAGAGAGAGAGACACACACACACACACAGAGAGAGACACACACACACACACACACACACACACACACACACACAATCCTGGCCCAATTTTTTTTTTTTTTTTTTTTTTTTTTTTTTTAAGTAAAATGGCGGGAAACGGGGGACCCCATTGAAAGGCGCTTCGCCCTTTTTTCAGTTTGAATGTTTCTTTCCTTCTCTTCTTCTGCTAGCTAAGCTAAGCTAAGCTAAGCTAAGCTAAGCTAAGCTAAGCTAAGCTAGCTGTTTACATAGCTTTGTGAATGAGTATTTTTCCTTGACAACGGGAGAAAAGTGTTGCACCGTTCCCGGAGGTACTGCAATACCGGGTCGATGCGTGGAGCGGACGGAGCAAGCCCCATTTCCGACTCCCTGTTCGAAAAATCCATTTAATATGTAGTCCCCCTATGGGGGACGTATCAGATATTAAACTGATAAGAACAGATACTACACTTGATCTGAGCCAAAAGGCCGAGAAGCGATAACCCACAAATGGAACCCTGCAACCGCCGGGCCCCCGGGGGTCTCGGCAGACCTCAGCGGGTGGGTTGGCAAGAGCCGGCTCCTCCAATCCCAGCCACCCACCGTTTCCCCGGCTACAGACAGACAGACAGACAGACAGACAGACAGACAGACAGACAGACAGACAGACAGACAGGTGTTTTTTGTAAAAAGTCGCTAATGCGTCTTTAAGTCACTATCCTGGCTCATCTATGTCAATTTCTCTTGAAACAAGATACCGGGCTCTGCAAGAAGCAAAGCCACTCCAAAAATACATTGAACTCATAAGTGTTCCTCTCCACGGAAGTCTTTAGTAAAAGGCGAAAGGCTTGTGCGTAATGAAGAGAAACCAGAGTCATATGGAAGTCAGAGGTCGGGGGCCCGAGACACACTCTGTGCACTGTAGGCCGGGTCCCCGCGGGTGCTCCCGGAACCCACTCTTCCAAGTTTGAGGGCTGTGGATGAAAAGAAGGTCACAGACACAGAGACACAAGAGACACAGAGAGAGAGAGAGAGAGAGAGAGAGAGAGAGAGAGAGAGAGAGAGAGAGAGAGAGAGACACAGACAGAGAGACACACACACACACACACACAGAGAGAGAGACACACACACACACACAGAGAGAGACACACACACACACACACACACACACACACACACAATCCTGGCCCAATTTTTTTTTTTTTTTTTTTTTTTTTTTTTTTAAGTAAAATGGCGGGAAACGGGGGACCCCATTGAAAGGCGCTTCGCCCTTTTTTCAGTTTGAATGTTTCTTTCCTTCTCTTCTTCTGCTAGCTAAGCTAAGCTAAGCTAAGCTAAGCTAAGCTAAGCTAAGCTAAGCTAGCTGTTTACATAGCTTTGTGAATGAGTATTTTTCCTTGACAACGGGAGAAAAGTGTTGCACCGTTCCCGGAGGTACTGCAATACCGGGTCGATGCGTGGAGCGGACGGAGCAAGCCCCATTTCCGACTCCCTGTTCGAAAAATCCATTTAATATGTAGTCCCCCTATGGGGGACGTATCAGATATTAAACTGATAAGAACAGATACTACACTTGATCTGAGCCAAAAGGCCGAGAAGCGATAACCCACAAATGGAACCCTGCAACCGCCGGGCCCCCGGGGGTCTCGGCAGACCTCAGCGGGTGGGTTGGCAAGAGCCGGCTCCTCCAATCCCAGCCACCCACCGTTTCCCCGGCTACAGACAGACAGACAGACAGACAGACAGACAGACAGACAGACAGACAGACAGACAGACAGGTGTTTTTTGTAAAAAGTCGCTAATGCGTCTTTAAGTCACTATCCTGGCTCATCTATGTCAATTTCTCTTGAAACAAGATACCGGGCTCTGCAAGAAGCAAAGCCACTCCAAAAATACATTGAACTCATAAGTGTTCCTCTCCACGGAAGTCTTTAGTAAAAGGCGAAAGGCTTGTGCGTAATGAAGAGAAACCAGAGTCATATGGAAGTCAGAGGTCGGGGGCCCGAGACACACTCTGTGCACTGTAGGCCGGGTCCCCGCGGGTGCTCCCGGAACCCACTCTTCCAAGTTTGAGGGCTGTGGATGAAAAGAAGGTCACAGACACAGAGACACAAGAGACACAGAGAGAGAGAGAGAGAGAGAGAGAGAGAGAGAGAGAGAGAGAGAGAGAGAGAGAGAGAGACACAGACAGAGAGACACACACACACACACACACACAGAGAGAGAGACACACACACACACACAGAGAGAGACACACACACACACACACACACACACACACACACACACAATCCTGGCCCAATTTTTTTTTTTTTTTTTTTTTTTTTTTTTTTAAGTAAAATGGCGGGAAACGGGGGACCCCATTGAAAGGCGCTTCGCCCTTTTTTCAGTTTGAATGTTTCTTTCCTTCTCTTCTTCTGCTAGCTAAGCTAAGCTAAGCTAAGCTAAGCTAAGCTAAGCTAAGCTAAGCTAGCTGTTTACATAGCTTTGTGAATGAGTATTTTTCCTTGACAACGGGAGAAAAGTGTTGCACCGTTCCCGGAGGTACTGCAATACCGGGTCGATGCGTGGAGCGGACGGAGCAAGCCCCATTTCCGACTCCCTGTTCGAAAAATCCATTTAATATGTAGTCCCCCTATGGGGGACGTATCAGATATTAAACTGATAAGAACAGATACTACACTTGATCTGAGCCAAAAGGCCGAGAAGCGATAACCCACAAATGGAACCCTGCAACCGCCGGGCCCCCGGGGGTCTCGGCAGACCTCAGCGGGTGGGTTGGCAAGAGCCGGCTCCTCCAATCCCAGCCACCCACCGTTTCCCCGGCTACAGACAGACAGACAGACAGACAGACAGACAGACAGACAGACAGACAGACAGACAGACAGGTGTTTTTTGTAAAAAGTCGCTAATGCGTCTTTAAGTCACTATCCTGGCTCATCTATGTCAATTTCTCTTGAAACAAGATACCGGGCTCTGCAAGAAGCAAAGCCACTCCAAAAATACATTGAACTCATAAGTGTTCCTCTCCACGGAAGTCTTTAGTAAAAGGCGAAAGGCTTGTGCGTAATGAAGAGAAACCAGAGTCATATGGAAGTCAGAGGTCGGGGGCCCGAGACACACTCTGTGCACTGTAGGCCGGGTCCCCGCGGGTGCTCCCGGAACCCACTCTTCCAAGTTTGAGGGCTGTGGATGAAAAGAAGGTCACAGACACAGAGACACAAGAGACACAGAGAGAGAGAGAGAGAGAGAGAGAGAGAGAGAGAGAGAGAGAGAGAGAGAGAGAGACACAGACAGAGAGACACACACACACACACACACACAGAGAGAGAGACACACACACACACACAGAGAGAGACACACACACACACACACACACACACACACACACAATCCTGGCCCAATTTTTTTTTTTTTTTTTTTTTTTTTTTTTTTAAGTAAAATGGCGGGAAACGGGGGACCCCATTGAAAGGCGCTTCGCCCTTTTTTCAGTTTGAATGTTTCTTTCCTTCTCTTCTTCTGCTAGCTAAGCTAAGCTAAGCTAAGCTAAGCTAAGCTAAGCTAAGCTAAGCTAGCTGTTTACATAGCTTTGTGAATGAGTATTTTTCCTTGACAACGGGAGAAAAGTGTTGCACCGTTCCCGGAGGTACTGCAATACCGGGTCGATGCGTGGAGCGGACGGAGCAAGCCCCATTTCCGACTCCCTGTTCGAAAAATCCATTTAATATGTAGTCCCCCTATGGGGGACGTATCAGATATTAAACTGATAAGAACAGATACTACACTTGATCTGAGCCAAAAGGCCGAGAAGCGATAACCCACAAATGGAACCCTGCAACCGCCGGGCCCCCGGGGGTCTCGGCAGACCTCAGCGGGTGGGTTGGCAAGAGCCGGCTCCTCCAATCCCAGCCACCCACCGTTTCCCCGGCTACAGACAGACAGACAGACAGACAGACAGACAGACAGACAGACAGACAGACAGACAGACAGACAGGTGTTTTTTGTAAAAAGTCGCTAATGCGTCTTTAAGTCACTATCCTGGCTCATCTATGTCAATTTCTCTTGAAACAAGATACCGGGCTCTGCAAGAAGCAAAGCCACTCCAAAAATACATTGAACTCATAAGTGTTCCTCTCCACGGAAGTCTTTAGTAAAAGGCGAAAGGCTTGTGCGTAATGAAGAGAAACCAGAGTCATATGGAAGTCAGAGGTCGGGGGCCCGAGACACACTCTGTGCACTGTAGGCCGGGTCCCCGCGGGTGCTCCCGGAACCCACTCTTCCAAGTTTGAGGGCTGTGGATGAAAAGAAGGTCACAGACACAGAGACACAAGAGACACAGAGAGAGAGAGAGAGAGAGAGAGAGAGAGAGAGAGAGAGAGAGAGAGAGAGAGAGAGACACAGACAGAGAGACACACACACACACACACACAGAGAGAGAGACACACACACACACACAGAGAGAGACACACACACACACACACACACACACACACACACACACAATCCTGGCCCAATTTTTTTTTTTTTTTTTTTTTTTTTTTTTTTAAGTAAAATGGCGGGAAACGGGGGACCCCATTGAAAGGCGCTTCGCCCTTTTTTCAGTTTGAATGTTTCTTTCCTTCTCTTCTTCTGCTAGCTAAGCTAAGCTAAGCTAAGCTAAGCTAAGCTAAGCTAAGCTAAGCTAGCTGTTTACATAGCTTTGTGAATGAGTATTTTTCCTTGACAACGGGAGAAAAGTGTTGCACCGTTCCCGGAGGTACTGCAATACCGGGTCGATGCGTGGAGCGGACGGAGCAAGCCCCATTTCCGACTCCCTGTTCGAAAAATCCATTTAATATGTAGTCCCCCTATGGGGGACGTATCAGATATTAAACTGATAAGAACAGATACTACACTTGATCTGAGCCAAAAGGCCGAGAAGCGATAACCCACAAATGGAACCCTGCAACCGCCGGGCCCCCGGGGGTCTCGGCAGACCTCAGCGGGTGGGTTGGCAAGAGCCGGCTCCTCCAATCCCAGCCACCCACCGTTTCCCCGGCTACAGACAGACAGACAGACAGACAGACAGACAGACAGACAGACAGACAGACAGACAGACAGGTGTTTTTTGTAAAAAGTCGCTAATGCGTCTTTAAGTCACTATCCTGGCTCATCTATGTCAATTTCTCTTGAAACAAGATACCGGGCTCTGCAAGAAGCAAAGCCACTCCAAAAATACATTGAACTCATAAGTGTTCCTCTCCACGGAAGTCTTTAGTAAAAGGCGAAAGGCTTGTGCGTAATGAAGAGAAACCAGAGTCATATGGAAGTCAGAGGTCGGGGGCCCGAGACACACTCTGTGCACTGTAGGCCGGGTCCCCGCGGGTGCTCCCGGAACCCACTCTTCCAAGTTTGAGGGCTGTGGATGAAAAGAAGGTCACAGACACAGAGACACAAGAGACACAGAGAGAGAGAGAGAGAGAGAGAGAGAGAGAGAGAGAGAGAGAGAGAGAGAGAGAGACACAGACAGAGAGACACACACACACACACACACACAGAGAGAGAGACACACACACACACACAGAGAGAGACACACACACACACACACACACACACACACACACACACAATCCTGGCCCAATTTTTTTTTTTTTTTTTTTTTTTTTTTTTTTAAGTAAAATGGCGGGAAACGGGGGACCCCATTGAAAGGCGCTTCGCCCTTTTTTCAGTTTGAATGTTTCTTTCCTTCTCTTCTTCTGCTAGCTAAGCTAAGCTAAGCTAAGCTAAGCTAAGCTAAGCTAAGCTAAGCTAGCTGTTTACATAGCTTTGTGAATGAGTATTTTTCCTTGACAACGGGAGAAAAGTGTTGCAACCGTTCCCGGAGGTACTGCAATACCGGGTCGATGCGTGGAGCGGACGGAGCAAGCCCCATTTCCGACTCCCTGTTCGAAAAATCCATTTAATATGTAGTCCCCCTATGGGGGACGTATCAGATATTAAACTGATAAGAACAGATACTACACTTGATCTGAGCCAAAAGGCCGAGAAGCGATAACCCACAAATGGAACCCTGCAACCGCCGGGCCCCCGGGGGTCTCGGCAGACCTCAGCGGGTGGGTTGGCAAGAGCCGGCTCCTCCAATCCCAGCCACCCACCGTTTCCCCGGCTACAGACAGACAGACAGACAGACAGACAGACAGACAGACAGACAGACAGACAGACAGACAGGTGTTTTTTGTAAAAAGTCGCTAATGCGTCTTTAAGTCACTATCCTGGCTCATCTATGTCAATTTCTCTTGAAACAAGATACCGGGCTCTGCAAGAAGCAAAGCCACTCCAAAAATACATTGAACTCATAAGTGTTCCTCTCCACGGAAGTCTTTAGTAAAAGGCGAAAGGCTTGTGCGTAATGAAGAGAAACCAGAGTCATATGGAAGTCAGAGGTCGGGGGCCCGAGACACACTCTGTGCACTGTAGGCCGGGTCCCCGCGGGTGCTCCCGGAACCCACTCTTCCAAGTTTGAGGGCTGTGGATGAAAAGAAGGTCACAGACACAGAGACACAAGAGACACAGAGAGAGAGAGAGAGAGAGAGAGAGAGAGAGAGAGAGAGAGAGAGAGAGAGAGAGACACAGACAGAGAGACACACACACACACACACACACAGAGAGAGAGACACACACACACACACAGAGAGAGACACACACACACACACACACACACACACACACACACAATCCTGGCCCAATTTTTTTTTTTTTTTTTTTTTTTTTTTTTTTAAGTAAAATGGCGGGAAACGGGGGACCCCATTGAAAGGCGCTTCGCCCTTTTTTCAGTTTGAATGTTTCTTTCCTTCTCTTCTTCTGCTAGCTAAGCTAAGCTAAGCTAAGCTAAGCTAAGCTAAGCTAAGCTAAGCTAGCTGTTTACATAGCTTTGTGAATGAGTATTTTTCCTTGACAACGGGAGAAAAGTGTTGCACCGTTCCCGGAGGTACTGCAATACCGGGTCGATGCGTGGAGCGGACGGAGCAAGCCCCATTTCCGACTCCCTGTTCGAAAAATCCATTTAATATGTAGTCCCCCTATGGGGGACGTATCAGATATTAAACTGATAAGAACAGATACTACACTTGATCTGAGCCAAAAGGCCGAGAAGCGATAACCCACAAATGGAACCCTGCAACCGCCGGGCCCCCGGGGGTCTCGGCAGACCTCAGCGGGTGGGTTGGCAAGAGCCGGCTCCTCCAATCCCAGCCACCCACCGTTTCCCCGGCTACAGACAGACAGACAGACAGACAGACAGACAGACAGACAGACAGACAGACAGACAGACAGGTGTTTTTTGTAAAAAGTCGCTAATGCGTCTTTAAGTCACTATCCTGGCTCATCTATGTCAATTTCTCTTGAAACAAGATACCGGGCTCTGCAAGAAGCAAAGCCACTCCAAAAATACATTGAACTCATAAGTGTTCCTCTCCACGGAAGTCTTTAGTAAAAGGCGAAAGGCTTGTGCGTAATGAAGAGAAACCAGAGTCATATGGAAGTCAGAGGTCGGGGGCCCGAGACACACTCTGTGCACTGTAGGCCGGGTCCCCGCGGGTGCTCCCGGAACCCACTCTTCCAAGTTTGAGGGCTGTGGATGAAAAGAAGGTCACAGACACAGAGACACAAGAGACACAGAGAGAGAGAGAGAGAGAGAGAGAGAGAGAGAGAGAGAGAGAGAGAGAGAGAGAGAGACACAGACAGAGAGACACACACACACACACACACACAGAGAGAGAGACACACACACACACACAGAGAGAGACACACACACACACACACACACACACACACACACACACAATCCTGGCCCAATTTTTTTTTTTTTTTTTTTTTTTTTTTTTTAAGTAAAATGGCGGGAAACGGGGGACCCCATTGAAAGGCGCTTCGCCCTTTTTTCAGTTTGAATGTTTCTTTCCTTCTCTTCTTCTGCTAGCTAAGCTAAGCTAAGCTAAGCTAAGCTAAGCTAAGCTAAGCTAAGCTAGCTGTTTACATAGCTTTGTGAATGAGTATTTTTCCTTGACAACGGGAGAAAAGTGTTGCAACCGTTCCCGGAGGTACTGCAATACCGGGTCGATGCGTGGAGCGGACGGAGCAAGCCCCATTTCCGACTCCCTGTTCGAAAAATCCATTTAATATGTAGTCCCCCTATGGGGGACGTATCAGATATTAAACTGATAAGAACAGATACTACACTTGATCTGAGCCAAAAGGCCGAGAAGCGATAACCCACAAATGGAACCCTGCAACCGCCGGGCCCCCGGGGGTCTCGGCAGACCTCAGCGGGTGGGTTGGCAAGAGCCGGCTCCTCCAATCCCAGCCACCCACCGTTTCCCCGGCTACAGACAGACAG
The DNA here is from genome assembly GCF_002021735.2 of Oncorhynchus kisutch. Taxonomy (NCBI): domain Eukaryota; kingdom Metazoa; phylum Chordata; class Actinopteri; order Salmoniformes; family Salmonidae; genus Oncorhynchus; species Oncorhynchus kisutch. The sequence continues at coordinate 12,317 of NW_022264280.1, read as the reverse complement.
ACAGACAGACAGACAGACAGACAGACAGACAGACAGACAGACAGACAGGTGTTTTTTGTAAAAAGTCGCTAATGCGTCTTTAAGTCACTATCCTGGCTCATCTATGTCAATTTCTCTTGAAACAAGATACCGGGCTCTGCAAGAAGCAAAGCCACTCCAAAAATACATTGAACTCATAAGTGTTCCTCTCCACGGAAGTCTTTAGTAAAAGGCGAAAGGCTTGTGCGTAATGAAGAGAAACCAGAGTCATATGGAAGTCAGAGGTCGGGGGCCCGAGACACACTCTGTGCACTGTAGGCCGGGTCCCCGCGGGTGCTCCCGGAACCCACTCTTCCAAGTTTGAGGGCTGTGGATGAAAAGAAGGTCACAGACACAGAGACACAAGAGACACAGAGAGAGAGAGAGAGAGAGAGAGAGAGAGAGAGAGAGAGAGAGAGAGAGAGAGAGAGACACAGACAGAGAGACACACACACACACACACACACAGAGAGAGAGACACACACACACACACAGAGAGAGACACACACACACACACACACACACACACACACACACAATCCTGGCCCAATTTTTTTTTTTTTTTTTTTTTTTTTTTTTTAAGTAAAATGGCGGGAAACGGGGGACCCCATTGAAAGGCGCTTCGCCCTTTTTTCAGTTTGAATGTTTCTTTCCTTCTCTTCTTCTGCTAGCTAAGCTAAGCTAAGCTAAGCTAAGCTAAGCTAAGCTAAGCTAAGCTAGCTGTTTACATAGCTTTGTGAATGAGTATTTTTCCTTGACAACGGGAGAAAAGTGTTGCAACCGTTCCCGGAGGTACTGCAATACCGGGTCGATGCGTGGAGCGGACGGAGCAAGCCCCATTTCCGACTCCCTGTTCGAAAAATCCATTTAATATGTAGTCCCCCTATGGGGGACGTATCAGATATTAAACTGATAAGAACAGATACTACACTTGATCTGAGCCAAAAGGCCGAGAAGCGATAACCCACAAATGGAACCCTGCAACCGCCGGGCCCCCGGGGGTCTCGGCAGACCTCAGCGGGTGGGTTGGCAAGAGCCGGCTCCTCCAATCCCAGCCACCCACCGTTTCCCCGGCTACAGACAGACAGACAGACAGACAGACAGACAGACAGACAGACAGACAGACAGACAGACAGGTGTTTTTTGTAAAAAGTCGCTAATGCGTCTTTAAGTCACTATCCTGGCTCATCTATGTCAATTTCTCTTGAAACAAGATACCGGGCTCTGCAAGAAGCAAAGCCACTCCAAAAATACATTGAACTCATAAGTGTTCCTCTCCACGGAAGTCTTTAGTAAAAGGCGAAAGGCTTGTGCGTAATGAAGAGAAACCAGAGTCATATGGAAGTCAGAGGTCGGGGGCCCGAGACACACTCTGTGCACTGTAGGCCGGGTCCCCGCGGGTGCTCCCGGAACCCACTCTTCCAAGTTTGAGGGCTGTGGATGAAAAGAAGGTCACAGACACAGAGACACAAGAGACACAGAGAGAGAGAGAGAGAGAGAGAGAGAGAGAGAGAGAGAGAGAGAGAGAGAGAGAGAGACACAGACAGAGAGACACACACACACACACACACACAGAGAGAGAGACACACACACACACACAGAGAGAGACACACACCACACACACACACACACACACACACACACACAATCCTGGCCCAATTTTTTTTTTTTTTTTTTTTTTTTTTTTTTTTTTTTTTTTTTTTAAGTAAAATGGCGGGAAACGGGGGGACCCCATTGAAAGGCGCTTCGCCCTTTTTTCAGTTTGAATGTTTCTTTCCTTCTCTTCTTCTGCTACTAAGCTAAGCTAAGCTAAGCTAAGCTAAGCTAAGCTAAGCTAAGCTAGCTGTTTACATAGCTTTGTGAATGAGTATTTTTCCTTGACAACGGGAGAAAGTGTTGCAAAACAAGCGTTCCGGAGGTACTGCAATACCGGGTCGATGCGTGGAGCGGACGGAGCAAGCCCCATTTCCGACTCCCTGTTCGAAAAATCCATTTAATATGTAGTCCCCCTATGGGGGACGTATCAGATATTAACTGATAAGAACAGATACTACTACTTGATCTGAGCCAAAAGGCCGAGAAGCGATAACCCACCAATGGAACCCTGCAACCGCCGGGCCCCGGGGTCTCGGCAGACCTCAGCGGGTGGGTTGGCAAGAGCCGGCTCCCCAATCCCAGCCACCCACCGTTCCTAAATTCCAGTACCCCTACCGAAGAGGCAGACTGGGACCCCACCTGAAGGAACACCCCGGTGGTCCGAAAAGAACACAGGCAACAGGCGCCCAGACAACTGACCCAAAGACCTGGATACAAAATGTAGTCGAGCCTCCGCGCAACCCCCCTGGAGTTGCGCCATGTAGGACCGGCCATTGTCGGAGTAGTGTGCAGGCCGCCATCAACCAGACCATGGCAAGCCATTAGCCCGGTGATAGCGCCTGCACTGCTATCCCCCCCTATCCCTAAATCTATATTGAAATCCCCTCCTATCACCAAGTGCCTATTTGTAACACACAGGGGGTCAGACAGTCCACCATCTCCTCCTGTCTGCCGCCACCTGTGGTCATACACCACCACTAACCTATACCTACTATCCCTAAAAGTGACATCTACCCCCAAAACCCTCCCCTGCATTACTCAAAAAAGTGCCCTCTACTTCATCTCCCTATACCAAACAAAATCCCCACTCCCGTTGAATGAACCCACCTATTCCCAAACTGATTCCCCTTATCCCACTCCCTCTTAAACCTCACAACATCCCCTCCATCCCTCAGGTGAACCTCCTGTAAAAAACAAACATCAAAACCCACTCCTTCCAAAAAAACTAAAAACCCGCCCTCCTTTTAACAAAATCCCTTAATCCCCTTACATTTAAACTAAACAATTAACAGAAATATTCATTATTAATAAATATATCCCCCTCTAAATAACTTAAAACTCCCTTCTTTTAACCCTATCCCTCAACTCCCTTACATTTATACTACAAAGGTAAATTATCCATAATGAAAACATCAAAATACAAACACTAATAACAAAAACAATACAGGAGGCTCACCCGATGCTCCCCTGCTCCATCTCGTCCGACGGGATGCAAAAATGCTCCTCGTCTGAAGAATACAGGTCCTCAGAGATGTGGCCCCCTGCTCGCACCCCACTAGAGACATCCTGTTTTCCCCCTCCTCTATGACCCCATTTCATCTACCCATGAAGTGGGAAAGGGTTAGGGTTGGGGGCGGAGGTTTCCGGTCCCCCTGAAAACCCTGCGACCCTCCATCCTCCGCAGGCAGAGATAAGAGCGGAGGTTGTCATGTCCATCTCCACTAAGGGTAAGGGGACAGATGAGGACTGGGGGTTCAGGCAGCAGCGTTTTCTTTATCCCCCATCACACGCTTGCCCGACCCCTCCCCTAAGTCCCCCACCTCATTCTTCCGCTTCTTTTTTTCCGACATAGGGGCCCTGTTCAGGCTCCTGTGTCGCCCCCCCGACTGACGGTTCCTTCACACCGGAGTGTGAGGCCCATCCCCTGCCCTTGACCCCAACACTGGAAGGTTCCCACCATTTCAACAAGGGCCCCTAGCCCCTCCACTCCATCCAGTGATGATCCCATCTCCTCCACCACCCCCCGCCTTCTCCACCGCCGGCTTTGCATAGCTGGCGTCTCTAATGACACCTCCTTCCCGGCCTTGCTACTGGACTGGGCGTTGGTGAGGTTGGTCTCTCCTGCTCCGTCCTCTCTGGGTCCTTCTCTCCAGTTGCTCCCCCACAGAATCTCCTCCTTGTTTCCTTCCTGCCGCTGCCTCGGCATATGACTGCCGACGGACGGGCAGTCGCGGAACAGGTGCAGTCTACTACCACACCCATGGCACTCCTTCGGCTCCCTGCAGTCCTTTGCCTCATGCTCCCCCGATCTGCAGAAACGACATTTCCCCTTACTGCAGGCAGCCGTTACGTGCCCATACTCCCTACACTTCTTGCAAAAGGGGGGTTGACGGGTGTAGAACAGCATCCCCCTGTCTGAGCCCAGTGAAAAGACTGCCGGGGGATGGAGGAAGCCTTCGAAACCTTCTTTATCCGGCCTCAGCAGTACCTGGAACTGGCGGCGTCCATTCCAGAACCCCAACGAGTCCTTCACGTACCTTGCCCCCGACGTCACATCGCAATACCGGCCCAGGAACGCTCCTATCGCACTGTCCGCCACATGCGGATTGTACATATGTACATTTATCGTCCTAAAGTGGTCTTTGCCAGGCACGTTATGTCAAAAAATGACAAAGGCCTCTCCCCAGCGCCGCTTTTGCTCTGTCCATCACCACATCGCACATTCCTTCTGTGTGAAGAGTCACGTCGTAAGCCTCTCCATAGTGTTGCCTGGAGACACATCACCTCTGGGATCTTCAGTTTCAGGGCCCCCATCAGCACAGTTCTCCCAAATGTATCTCTTGGCATTCGTACTTCCTCGTCCTTCTTCCATGCAAACCGAATGGTGTTCTTCAGTCCGCCCTCGGAACCGACCCTGTGCTCCCACTACCAGCCATATCTGTATAGCTGTAGTTTAATATTTTTTCCCAGAAATTTTTAGCAAAATTCCCAGAAAAACTTTTAACGCTCACCGGCCTTCGACCTTTGACTCAGCGGGCTCTGGGGCACCTCAGTACCGAGCTTGATCTGAGCCAAAAGGCCGAGAAGCGATAACCCACAAATGGAACCCTGCAACCGCCGGGCCCCCGGGGTCTCGGCAGACCTCAGCGGTGGGTTGGCAAGAGCCGGCTCCTCCAATCCCAGCCACCCACCGTTTCCCCGGCTACAGACAGACAGACAGACAGACAGACAGACAGACAGACAGACAGACAGACAGACAGACAGACAGGTTGTTTTTGTAAAAAGTCGCTAATTGCGTCTTTAAGTCCACTATCCTGGCTCATCTATGTCAATTTCTCTTGAAACAAGATACCGGGCTCTGCAAGAAGCAAAGCCACTCCAAAAATACATTGAACTCATAAGTGTTCCTCTCCACGGAAGTCTTTAGTAAAAGGCGAAAGGCTTGTGCGTAATGAAGAGAAACCAGAGTCATATGGAAGTCAGAGGTCGGGGGCCCGAGACACACTCTGTGCACTGTAGGCCGGGTCCCCGCGGGTGCTCCCGGAAACCCACTCTTCCAAGTTTGAGGGCTGTGGATGAAAGAAGGTCACAGACACAGAGACACAAGAGACACAGAGAGAGAGAGAGAGAGGAGGAGAGATGAGAGAGAGAGAGGAGGAGAGAGGAGAGAGAGAACACAGACAGAGAGACACACACACACCACACACACAGAGAGAGAGACACACACACACACACAGAGAGAGACACACACACCACACACACCACACACACACACACAACCTGGCCCAATTTTTTTTTTTTTTTTTTTTTTTTTTTTAAGTAAAATGGCGGGAAACGGGGACCCCATTGAAAGGCGCTTCGCCCCTGTTTTCAGTTTGGAATGTTTCTTCCTTCTCTTCTTCTGCTAGCTAAGCTAAGCTAAGCTAAGCTAAGCTAAGCTAAGCTAAGCTAAGCTAGCTGTTACATAGCTTTGGAATGAGTATTTTTCCTTGACAACGGGAGAAAAGTGTTTGCACCGTTCCCGGAGGTACTGCAATACCGGGTCGATGCGTGGAGCGACGGAGCAAGCCCCATTTCCGACTCCCTGTTCGAAAAATCCATTTAATATGTAGTCCCCTATGGGGGACGTATCAGATATTAAACTGATAAGAACAGCATTTTTTTTTTTTTTACAAAAAATAATTTATTTACCATCAATACCATTCATTCTTTTACAAAATATAATTCTAATTCTCATTCATTCTTAATTCAAAATATTTACAAATACACCAAAACAAAAACCAACCTCAGGGGAAGCATCGTCCCTCCCCGTCATACCTAACCAATACCTAACCCTTCCCTATCTTCCCTTCCCTAATCTATCCCCTTACAAACCTCACTCTAACACTCCCAGCCCTAATCCCCCCTTCCACCTCTCCCGTGCCGCATGCTGCCCCCACTTTATCTCCTCCCTCTCATCCTCCCCCTCACATCACCTTCCACCCTCCTCACTATCCCTTCCACCCCCCAATCTCTCCCTGTCTTAACTAAATTCTGCCTGGCTTCCCACAGCCCCCTTTTAAGAGACTCATGAGAAGCCAGAGCAGAAACCTGTCCCTTTCCGTTCCCCTCGCTCTCCCTACGCCTCGCTCTAACCTAGCCCAAGTCAGCAAAAAATCGCTCCTAACCATACCTAGCAACACCCGTGCCCTAGCCCAGACTAGTCCGGCAAAGGCACAGTCCCAGAAGGCATGGCGCACAGTCTCCTCCCTGCCACAAGCAGATCTTGGACAGGTGGAGGATCGCGACAAACTATGCCGGTACATAATGGCACGTACCGGCAAGCACTTATGGAGGCTCAACCAATTCAGGTCCTTGAGCCTGTTGTCCAGGCCCCGCGCCTGCACTCCCTCCCAGACCACTGACGAGATGCCCGCTACAGGCGCAGGACTCCCTGCCTGCCTGACCTCCTCGTACAGGTGCCTGTGATCTAAACCTACTCGGGCAACTTCAACCTCGGGGTGCGCACGCAGCCACTTGGCCGCATGGCCAAAGTGCCACGGCAGCTGTTCCGGCCCGAGGACCCCGCGTTAGACCACACCATTACGCTTCTCGCCTGATACGAGAAGAACACCCGCAGGAGGTACCAGACGGGTGTATGACTGGCTGAGCAAGCTCCGTCAACAAAAAAGAAACAAAAATTGCGTCCAGCTTGAGGGGGAGATGTGGTACCCCCCTACCCTCCCTCCCCCGATGGGACAGAGCATGCGCACCCCTGGCGACCCACTCGTACCTGCCACCCCACATGAACTGAAAACACGTGCCTCACTAGATACCTTCTCAGACAAGCCGGCAATGGGTAGATGTACGCCAAGTACAAGAGATGGCAATACATCCACCTTTAGGACCAGGACCTTACCTATAAAGACAAAGACCTAGGCCTTCCACATTGCTAGCTTCCTCTGAACAACTGCGATACTCATGTTCCAGTTCAGCGTCGCTGAGCCGGAGGTCTCAAAATGGACCCCGAGGATCCTCAGGGCCCCCTCACAGAGAGATAACCCCCCGGGCACATCCGTCCTACCGCGCCATCTTCCGAAAAACTTAACGGAAGAACTTTGCATGATTCAGAACCGCCCCCGACGCTCGGGTGAAATCCCCAATGATGGCAAGGGACCTTGTCAAGCACGAGTCCTTGCATAGCAGCAAGGAAGTGTCGTCGGCGTACTGCGTCATCTTAACACGCAGCCCACCGCTTCCAGGGATCAACAAACCCTCCACCCCTGTGTCTGCCCTAATGGCAGCCCCCAGAGGCTCCATGTACAGAACGAAGAGGAGAGCCGAGAGTGGGCATCCCTGCCTGACCCCAGACGAGAGGTCAAAAACGTCACCTAAGTGACTATTTACACTTACTCGGCACCCCGCTCCGACATATAATGCACGGATCCATCCTATGTACTTCTCCCCAAATCCTAATCTACCTAACACCCTGAATAGAAAAGATCTATTCACGCGATCAAAGGCTTTCGCCTGATCTAGCGCTGCTACCATTAAAGGCAGCCCTCTATCTTCAACCCAGGCGATGGAGTCCCTATCAACTGTAGGTTCCATCGAATAGAGCGGCCCTCAACCCCACACGTCTGATCCTCGTGAACGACGTAGGGAAGGGCTGTGCGCAACCGATCCGCTAAGACCTTTGCAAGTAGCTTGTAATCTACGCACAGCATGGTCAACGGCCGCCAGTTGCCAAGGTCAGTTGCTTCCCCCTTCTTATAAAGAAGTGACAGCACACCAACAGCCATTGAACCCCCCGGGACCCCCGTCTCAAGGATGGCCTTCAAGACTTCGAGGACCACTGGCCCAAGTATACCCCAAAACTTGAGGTAAAACTCAGCCGGCAGTCCATCCATCCCAGGCACCTTCCCTTTTCCCATCCTCCTAAGAGCGCTCTCAACCTCTTCTAGTGAGATCTGGGCCTCCATCACGTCTCTAATGTCCTCCGGCAACCGCCGGGACAAGTGTTCTAAAAACACGTTTCCCTGCTCTACATCTATTTCCCTTTCCTTAAATAAACTTCGGAAATGATCAGTTGCCACCCTGACCATTTCCTCTGGTTTACTTACTACACTACCGTTTTCTTCCCTAACGCCATGCATTACCTTCCTACTCTGCCTGGCCCTAACCGACTTAAAGAACATAGCGGAACAAGTCTCATTATGTTCTAGAAAGCCACTATGCGCACGCTCCAGGAAAGCTCGAGCCTTCTGCTCCTGCAGCTCCCTGAGCTGCGCCTTTAGGGCTGCGAATCTCTCCCAGTCAATTGACCCGCCGAGGTTGCCTGCCTCGTACTCAAGTTCAACTAACCTTTGGATACGATCCACCTCCCTCCTTTCCTCCCTTTTTTTCCTTTTACAATATCCTATTATAAAAGCCCTAATTCTCACCTTCACTAAATCCCACCACTCTAACACCCCCTCGCACATAGACCGGAGGCCGTCAAGCCTTCGAAAGAAACAAAAAAATGCGTCAACGAAAGCCTGCTCCTCCAGTATACCCCGATCTAACTTCCAGTACCCCCTACCGAAGAGGCAGACTGGCGACCCACCTGCAGGAACACCCCGTCGTGATCCGTGAAGAACACAGGCAACAGGCGCCCAGACAACTGACCCAAAGACCTGGATATAAAAATGTAGTCGAGCCTCCGCGCAACCCCCCTGGAGTTGCGCCATGTAGGACCGACCATTACCGGAGTAGTATGCAGGCCGCCATCAACCAGACCATGGCAAGCCATTAGCCCGGTGATTGCGCCTGCACTACTATCACCACCTACCCCTAAATCTATATTAAAGTCCCCTCCTATCACCAAGTGCCTATTTGTGACACACAGGGCGCCAGACAGTCCACCATCTCCCTTCTGTCTGCCGCCACCTGTGGCCCATATACCCCAATTAACCTATACCTAGCTTCTCTATACACTACATCTATCCCCAATACTCTACCCTGCATTACAACAAATGTGCTCTCTACCTTAATCTCTCTATTACCACACAATATTCCTACTCCTGTTGAGTGCACCCCTCCTATGCCCCAAAAAGATTCCCCCTTATCCCACTCCTTCCTAAATCTAACCACATCCCCACCATCCCTCAGGTGAACCTCCTGTAAAAAACAGAAATCAAAGCCCACCCCCTCTAAATAACAAATACCGCCCTCCTTTTAACAAAATCCCTCAACCCTCTAACATTTAAACTAAAAAACGAAACAGACATATTTATTTAAATTATTACAATTTAACCCAAAAAACCCAAAGAAAAACAGGAGACTCACCCGATGCTCCCCTGGTCCATCTCCACCGGCAGGGACGCCCTCTCTCCTCCTGACGCCCCCCCGTCCTCCTCCATCTCTCCAACCAGGATGCAGGCAGTGTGTTAGGCCTATTGCCCTGCATCCTGGGTTCCTCACCACCACCCTCCAACCCCCCCTCCCTGTATGCCTCGGGGCTGAGTGTCGGGGATCCCATCTCCTCAAACAGGAGTTGAGACCCTTCGACAAACAGCCCACAGACCCTCACCGGAGCCACCCTCCTCTAAATTTTGAGGGGTTGAGGCAAACAGGGAGACCAATGTCCTCCCCCCCCCCCCCGCTAATCTCTTAGCCTCCCCTCTACACCCCCCTCCCCCTCTCTACCTCCCGAGCCCCCCTTCATTTCCTTTCTTTTTATCTTTTTTTGGTGTAGGAGGTAGCGGGGAGACACTACCCCTCTTCCCCGCTAGCTCCTCCACCATTTCCCTCATTTCCTCCACCAGAAAATCGGACATACTGTCCCCCCACTCCCGTACCCCTTCTCCCCCTCCCGCTCCACCGGTCCTGCCCCAGGCACCCCCCCCCCACAGGTCCTTCCACAGGCACCCCCCCCCCCACACCGCCACAGGCACCCCTCCCACAGGTCCTGCCCCAGGCACCCTCCCTGCCACAGGCACCCCCCCCCCCACAGGTCCAGCCGCAGGCACCCCACCCACAGGTCCTGCCCCCGGCACCCCTCCCACAGGTCCTGCCACAGGCACCCCCTCCCCCACAACTCCCTCCACTGTTGTTTTCTTCCTTTCTCCCTCTTCGTTTCTTCTTTCTATATTTCTCTCCCTGCTGTCTTCTCCTCTTCTTCTTTTTTACCGTCGGCCTGGACTGGCCCTCCTTCCCCTCCTCTTCTTCCCCATCCCCCGCTCCTGCTCCCCCTCCAACTGCAGACGCGTATGACCGCTGACGAGCCGGGCAATCGCGCCACAGGTGCTGAGTGGATCCACACCCGTGGCAGGCCTTCGGCTCGTCACAGTCCTTGGCCTCGTGCTCGCCAGATCCACAGAATCTGCACTTTCTGTTTTGCTGCACGAGGCCAGGATGTGTCCATAGGCCATACAGCGCCTGCAGAATGGGGGCTGACGCGCATAGTACAATGTTCCCCTGTCAGCCCCAGGGAGAACATAGCTGGGGGATGAAGGTATCCACCCAGTCCCTTAGGGTCTTCTCTAAGGAGGGCCTGGAATCCTCTCCTCCCGTTCCAAAAGCCCAGCGAATCTTTGAGGGGCCTTGCTGAGGAGACACTATCCATGTATCTCCCCAGAAAGGCCCTCACTCCTCATCCTTGACATAAGGTTGTACATGTTAACAGTAACTATCCTGTAGTTACTTCTAGCCAAGCTGGTCACCACGTAGTTGCACCATTGGCCTCTCGGCTCCCACGCTCTTGCCCTCCGCAGCACCTCATCATGTTTTTCTCTCGTATGTAGCGCACATCAAAAAGCACCTCTAATGAATTTCCCTTGAAGGCAGAAAACATCTTTTACTGCACTTGAGTATTCCCATCAGGATGGTCCTCCAAAGGTTCCCGCCCAAAAGGTTCAGTCTCCTTATCCTTCCACGTAAACCTACTGTATTAGCAAGCCCAATGACAGGAATTGTTTTTTTCCCGTAGTTGCTCCATCTCTGCCATAAGATGGAAAAAAATCTTCTCCACCAAATTCTTTCTTCCCACAAATTAAGAAAATCCCAAAAAAAATTTAAGAGTCAAAAACTTCAAAAGTTTGTACCGCTCTCCTGGGACGACCTTCTGGCTAAGCGAGCTGTGGACACCTCGGTGTCAAGCTTGATCTTTAGCCAAGGCCGAGAAGCGATAACCCACAAAATGGACCCTGCAACCGCCGGGCCCCCGGGGTCTCGGCAGACCTCAGCGGGTGGGTTGGCAAGAGCCGGCTCCTCCAATCCCAGCCACCACCGTTTCCCCGGCTACAGACAGACAGACAGACAGACAGACAGACAGACAGACAGACAGACAGACAGACAGACAGACAGACAGACAGGTGTTTTTTGTAAAAAGTCGCTAATGCGTCTTTAAGTCACTATCCTGGCTCATCTATGTCAATTTTCTTGAAACAAGATACCGGGCTCTGCAAGAAGCAAAGCCACTCCAAAAATACATTGAACTCATAAGTGTTCCTTCCACGGAAGTCTTTAGTAAAGGCGAAAGGCTTGTGCGTAATGAAGAGAAACCAGAGTCATATGGAAGTCAGAGGCCGGGGGCCCGAGACACACTCTGTGCACTGTAGGCCGGGTCCCGCGGGTGCTCCCGGAACCCACTCTTCCAAGTTTGAGGGCTGTGGATGAAAGAAGGTCACAGACACAGAACAAGAGAGAACCACAGAGAGAGAGAGAGAGAGAGAGAGAGAAGAGAGACACTACAGGAGACAGAGACACACACACAGAGAGAGACAGAGAGCACACACAACACACACACACACACACACACACACAGAGAGAGACAGAGACAGACACACACACACACACACACACACACACAGAGAGAGAAGAGAGACAGAGAGACACACACACACACACACAGAGAACAGAGACACACACACACACAATCCTGGCCAAATTTTTTTTTTTATTGTTTTTTTTTTTTTAAGTAAAATTGCGGGAAACGGGGGACCCATTGAAAGGCGCTTCGCCCTTTTTTCAGTTTGAATGTTTCTTTCCTTCTCTTTCTTCTGCTAGCAGCTAAGCTAAGCTAGCTAAGCTAGCTAAGCTAAGCTAGCTGTTTACATAGGCTTTGTGAATGAGTATTTTTCCTTGACACGAGAGAAAAGTGTTGCACCGTTCCCGAGGTACTGCAATAACCGGGTCGCATGCGTGGAGCGGACGGAGCAAGCCCCATTTCCGACTCCCTGTTC
>NW_022264279.1:0-31702 GCF_002021735.2 Oncorhynchus kisutch | reverse complement strand
TCTTCTACCCTAGCTTCATGTCCACACCCCGGTTCCTCCCTACCCTAGCTTCATGTCCACATCCCGGTTCATCCCTACCCTAGCTTCATGTCCAACACCCCGGTTCATCCCTACCCTAGCTTCATGTCCACACCCGGTTCAGCTCTAACTCTAACCTATCCCTACCCTAGCTTCATGTCCACACCCCGGTTCATCCCTACCCTAGCTTCATGTCCACACCCCGGTTCAGCTCTAACTCTAACCCTATCCCTACCCTAGCTTCATGTCCACACCCCGGTTCATCCCTACCCTAGCTTCATGTCCACACCCCGGTTCAGCTCTAACTCTAACCCTATCCCTACCCTAGCTTCATGTCCACACCCCGGGTTCATCCCGCCCTAAGCTTCATGTCCACACCCCGGTTCATCCCTACCCTAGCTTCATGTCCACACCCCGGTTCATCCCTACCCTAGCTTCATGTCCACACCCCAGTTCATCCCTACCCTAGCTTCATGTCCACACCCCGGTTCCTCCCTACCCTAGCTTCATGTCCACACCCCGGTTCCCTACCCTAGCTTCATGTCCACACCCGGTTCATCCCTACCCTAGCTTCATGTCCACACCCCGGTTCAGCTCACTCTAACACTATCCCTACCCTAGCTTCATGTCCACACCCCGGTTCAGCTCTAACTCTAACCCTATCCCTACCCTAGCTTCATGTCCACACCCCGGTTCATCCCTACCCTAGCTTCATGTCCACACCCCGGTTCAGCTCTAACTCTAACACTATCCCTACCCTAGCTTCATGTCCACACCCCGGTTCATCCCTACCCTAGCTTCATGTCCACAACCCGGTTCATCCCTACCCTAGCTTCATGTCCACACCCCGGTTCATCCCTACCCTAGCTTCATGTCCACACCCCGGTTTCATCCCTACCCTAGCTTCATGTCCACACCCCGGTTCATCCCTACCCTAGCTTCATGTCCACACCCCGGTTCAGCTCTAACTCTAACACTATCCCTACCCTAGCTTCATGTCCACACCCCGGTTCATCCCTACCCTAGCTTCATGTCCACACCCCGGTTCATCCCTACCCTAGCTTCATGTCCACACCCCGGTTCATCCCTACCCTAGCTTCATGTCCACACCCGCGGTCATCCCTACCTAGCTTCATGTCCACACCCGGTTCAGCTCTAACTCTAACCCTATCCCTACCCTAGCTTCATGTCCACACCCCGGTTCATCCCTACCCTAGCTTCATGTCCACACCCCGGTTCAGCTCTAACTCTAACACTATCCCTACCCTAGCTTCATGTCCACACCCCGGTTCATCCCTACCCTAGCTTCATGTCCACACCCCGTTCATCCCTACCCTAGCTTCATGTCCACACCCCGGTTCATCCCCTACCCTAGCTTCATGTCCACACCCCGGTTCAGCTCTAACTCTAACCCTATCCCTACCCTAGCTTCATGTCCACACCCCGGTTCATCCCTACCCTAGCTTCATGTCCACACCCCGGTTCAGCTCTAACTCTAACACATCCCTACCCTAGCTTCATGTCCACACCCCGGTTCATCCCTACCCTAGCTTCATGTCCACACCCCGGTTCATCCTACCCTAGCTTCATGTCCACACCCCGTTCATCCCTACCCTAGCTTCATGTCCACACCCGGTTCATCCCTACCCTAGCTTCATGTCCACACCCCGGTTCGCTCTAACTCTAACCCTATCCCTACCCTAGCTTCATGTCCACACCCCGGTTCATCCCTACTCTAGCTTCATGTCCACACCCCGGTTCAGCTCTAACTCTAACCCTATCCCTACCCTAGCTTCATGTCCACACGCCGGTTCATCCCTACCCTAGCTTCATGTCCACACCCCGGTTCAGCCCTAACTCTAACACTATCCCTACCCTAGCTTCATGTCCACACCCGGTTCATCTCTACCCTAGCTTCATGTCCACACCCCGGTTCCTCCCTACCCTAGCTTCATGTCCACACCCCGGTTCATCCCTACCCTAGCTTCATGTCCACACCCCGGTTCATCCCTACCCTAGCTTCATGTCCACACCCCGGTTCAGCTCAAACTCTAACCCTATCCCTACCCTAGCCTCATGTCCACACCCCGGTTCATCCCTACCCTAGCTTCATGTCCACACCCCGGTTCAGCTCTAACTCTAACACTATCCCTACCCTAGCTTCATGCCCACACCCCGGTTCAGCCCTACCCTAGCTTCATGTCCACACCCCGGTTCAGCTCTAACTCTAACACTATCCCTACCCTAGCTTCATGCCCACACCCCGGTTCAGCCCTAACTCTAACCCTATCCCTACCCTAGCTTCATGTCCACACCCCGGTTCAGCTCTAACTCTAACACTATCCCTACCCTAGCTTCATGTCCACACCCCAGTTCAGCTCTAACTCTAACCCTATCCCTACCCTAGCTTCATGTCCACACCCCGGTTCATCCCTACCCTAGCTTCATGTCCACACCCCGGTTCAGCTCTAACTCTAACCCTATCCCTACCCTAGCTTCATGTCCACACCCCGGTTCATCCCGACCCTAGCTTCATGTCCACACCCCGGTTCATCCCTACCCTAGCTTCATGTCCACACCCCGGTTCATCCCTACCCTAGCTTCATGTCCACACCCCGGTTCATCCCTACCCTAGCTTCATGTCCACACCCCGGTTCATCCCTACCCTAGCTTCATGTCCACACCCCGGTTCCTCCCTACACCTAGCTTCATGTCCACACCCCGGTTCATCCCTACCCTAGCTTCATGTCCACACCCCGTTCATCCCTACCCTAGCTTCATGTCCACACCCGGTTCAGCTCAAACTCTAACCCTATCCCTACCCTAGCTTCATGTCCACACCCCGGTTCATCCCTACCCTAGCTTCATGTCCACACCCCGGTTCAGCTCTTAACTCTAACCCTATCCCTACCCTAGCTTCATGTCCACACTCCGGTTCATCCCTACCCTAGCTTCATGTCCACACCCCGGTTCAGCTCTAACTCTAACCCTATCCCTACCCTAGCTTCATGTCCACACCCCGGTTCATCCCTACCCTAGCTTCATGTCCACACCCCGGTTCATCCCTACCCTAGCTTCATGTCCACACCCCAGTTCATCCCTACCCTAGCTTCATGTCCACACCCCAGTTCATCTCTACCCTAGCTTCATGTCCACACCCCGGTTCCTCCCTACCCTAGCTTCATGTCCACACCCCGGTTCATCCCTACCCTAGCTTCATGTCCACACCCCGGTTCATCCCTACCCTAGCTTCATGTCCACACCCCGGTTCAGCTCTAACTCAACACTATCCCTACCCTAGCTTCATGTCCACACCCCGGTTCAGCTCTAACTCTAACACTATCCCTACCCTAGCTTCATGTCCACACCCCGGTTCATCCCTACCCTAGCTTCATGTCCACACCCCGGTTCAGCTCTAACTCTAACACTATCCCTACCCTAGCTTCATGTCCACACCCCGGTTCAGCCCTACCCTAGCTTCATGTCCACACCCCGGTTCATCCCTACCCTAGCTTCATGTCCACACCCCGGTTCATCCCTACCCTAGCTTCATGTCCACACCCCGGTTTCATCCCTACCCTAGCTTCATGTCCACACCCCGGTTCATCCCTACCCTAGCTTCATGTCCACACCCCGGTTCAGCTCTAACTCTTAAACACTATCCCCACCCTACCCTAGCTTCATGTCCACACCCCGGTTCATCCCTACCCTAGCTCATGTCCACACCCCGGTTCATCCCTACCCTAGCTTCATGTCCACACCCCGGTTCATCCCTACCCTAGCTTCATGTCCACACCCCGGTTCATCCCTACCCTAGCTTCATGTCCACACCCCGGTTCAGCTCTAACTCTAACCCTATCCCTACCCTAGCTTCATGTCCACACCCCGGTTCATCCCTACCCTAGCTTCATGTCCACACCCCGGTTCAGCTCTAACTCTAACACTATCCCTACCCTAGCTTCATGTCCACACCCCGGTTCATCCCTACCCTAGCTTCATGTCCACACCCCGGTTCATCCCTACCCTAGCTTCATGTCCACACCCCGGTCATCCCTACCCTAGCTTCATGTCCACACCCCGGTTCAGCTCTAACTCTAACCCTATCCCTACCCTAGCTTCATGTCCACACCCGGTTCATCCCTACCCTAGCTTCATGTCCACACCCCGGTTCAGCCCTAACTCTAACACAACCCTACCCTAGCTTCATGTCCACACCCCAGTTCATCCCTACCCTAGCTTCATGTCCACACCCCGGTTCCTCCCTACCCTAGCTTCATGTCCACACCCCGGTTCATCCCTACCCTAGCTTCATGTCCACACCCCGTTCATCCCTACCCTAGCTTCATGTCCACACCCCGATCAGCTCAAACTCTAACCCTATCCCTACCCTAGCCTTCATGTCCACACCCCGGTTCATCCCTACCCTAGCTTCATGTCCACACCCCGGTTCAGCTCTAACTCTAACACTATCCCTACCCTAGCTTCATGCCCACACCCCGGTTCATCCCTACCCTAGCTTCATGTCCACACCCCGGTTCAGCTCTAACTCTAACACTATCCCTACCCTAGCTTCATGCCCCACCCCGGTTCAGCCCTAACTCTAACCCTATCCCTACCCTAGCTTCATGTGTCACACACCCCGGTTCAGCTCTAACTCTAACACTATCCCTACCCTAGCTTCATGTCCACACCCCGGTTCAGCTCTAACTCTAACCCTATCCCTACCCTAGCTTCATGTCCACACTCCGGTTCATCCCTACCCTAGCTTCATGTCCACACCCCGGTTCATCCCTACCCTAACTTCATGTCCACACCCCGGTTCATCCCTACCCTAGCTTCATGTCCACACCCCGGTTCAGCTCTAACTCTAACCCTATCCCTACCCTAGCTTCATGTCCACACCCGGTTCATCCCTACCCTAGCTTCATGTCCACACCCCGGTTCATCCCTACCCTAGCTTCATGTCCACACCCCGGTTCAGCCCTACCCTAGCTTCATGTCCACACCCCGGTTCATCCCCACCCTAGCTTCATGTCCACACCCCGGTTCATCCCTACCCTAGCTTCATGTCCACACCCCGGGTCATCCCTACTCTAGCTTCATGTCCACACCCCGGTTCAGCTCTAACTCTAACCCTATCCCTACCCTAGCTTCATGTCCACACCCCGGTTCATCCCTACCCTAGCTTCATGTCCACACCCCGGTTCAGCCCTAACTCTAACACTATCCCTACCCTAGCTTCATGTCCACACCCCAGTTCATCCTACCCTAGCTTCATGTCCACACCCCGGTTCCTCCCTACCCTAGCTTCATGTCCACATCCCGGTTCATCCCTACCCTAGCTTCATGTCCACACCCCGGTTCATCCCTACCCTAGCTTCATGTCCACACCCCGGTTCAGCTCAAACTCTAACCCTATCCCTACCCTAGCCTCATGTCCACACCCCGGTTCATCCCTACCCTAGCTTCATGTCCACACCCCGGTTCAGCTCTAACTCTAACACTATCCCTACCCTAGCTTCATGCCCACACCCCGGTTCAGCCCTACCCTAGCTTCATGTCCACACCCCGGTTCAGCTCTAACTCTAACACTATCCCTACCCTAGCTTCATGTCCACACCCCGGTTCAGCCCTAACTCTAACCCTATCCCTACCCTAGCTTCATGTCCACACCCCGGTTCAGCTCTAACTCTAACACTATCCCTACCCTAGCTTCATGTCCACACCCCGGTTCAGCTCTAACTCTAACCCTATCCCTACCCTAGCTTCATGTCCACACTCCGGTTCATCCCTACCCTAGCTTCATGTCCACACCCCGGTTCAGCTCTAACTCTAACCCTATCCCTACCCTAGCTTCATGTCCACACCCCGGTTCATCCCTACCCTAGCTTCATGTCCACACCCCAGTTCATCTCTACCCTAGCTTCATGTCCACACCCCGGTTCCTCCCTACCCTAGCTTCATGTCCACATCCCGGTTCATCCCTACCCTAGCTTCATGTCCACACCCCGGTTCATCCCTACCCTAGCTTCATGTCCACACCCCGGTTCAGCTCTAACTCTAACACTATCCCTACCCTAGCTTCATGTCCACACCCCGGTTCAGCACTACCCTAGCTTCATGTCCACATCCCGGTTCATCCCTACCCTAGCTTCATGTCCACACCCCGGTTCATCCCTACCCTAGCTTCATGTCCACACCCCGGTTCAGCTCTAACTCTAACCCTATCCCTACCCTAGCTTCATGTCCACACCCCGGTTCATCCCTACCCTAGCTTCATGTCCACACCCCGGTTCATCCCTACCCTAGCTTCATGTCCACACCCCGGTTCATCCCTACCCTAGCTTCATGTCCACACCCCGGGTCATCCCTACCCTAGCTTCATGTCCACACCCCGGTTCAGCTCTAACTCTAACCCTATCCCTACCCTAACTTCATGTCCACACCCCGGTTCATCCCTACCCTAGCTTCATGTCCACACCCCGGTTCAGCTCTAACTCTAACACTATCCCTACCCTAGCTTCATGCCCACACCCCGGTTCATCCCCACCCTAGCTTCATGTCCACGCCCCGGTTCATCCCTACCCTAGCTTCATGTCCACACCCCGGGTCATCCCTACTCTAGCTTCATGTCCACACCCCGGTTCAGCTCTAACTCTAACCCTATCCCTACCCTAGCTTCATGTCCACACGCCGGTTCATCCCTACCCTAGCTTCATGTCCACACCCCGGTTCAGCCCTAACTCTAACACTATCCCTACCCTAGCTTCATGTCCACACCCCAGTTCATCCCTACCCTAGCTTCATGTCCACACCCCGGTTCCTCCCTACCCTAGCTTCATGTCCACACCCCGGTTTATCCCTACCCTAGCTTCATGTCCACACCCCGGTTCATCCCTACCCTAGCTTCATGTCCACACCCCGGATCAGCTCAAACTCTAACCCTATCCCACCCTAGCCTCATGTCCACACCCCGGTTTCATCTCTACCCTAGCTCAGTCCACACCCCGGTTCAGCTCTAACTCTAACACTATCCCTACCCTAGTTTCATGCCACACCCCGGTTCAGCCCTACCCTAGCTTCATGGTCCACACCCCGGTTCAGCTCTAACTCTAACACTATCCCTACCCTAGCTTCATGCCCACACCCCGGTTCAGCCCTAACTCTAACCCTATCCCTACCCTAGCTTCATGTCCACCACCCCGGTTCAGCTCTAACTATAACACTATCCCTACCCTAGCTTCATGTCCACCACCCCAGTTCAGCTCTAACTCTAACCCTTATCCCTACCCTAGCTTCATGTCCACACTCCGGTTCATCCCTACCCTAGCCTTCATGTCCACACCCCGGTTCATCCCTACCCTAACTTCATGTCCACACCCCGGTTCATCCCTACCCTAGCTTCATGTCCACACCCCGGTTTCAGGCTCTAACTCTAACCCTATCCCTACCCTAGCTTCATGTCCACACCCCGGTTCATCCCTACCCTAGATTCATGTCCACACCCCGGTTCAGCCCTACCCTAGCTTTCATGTCCAAACCCCGGTTCATCCCTACCCTAGCTTCATGTCCACACCCCGGTTCATCCCCACCCTAGCTTCATGTCCACACCCCGGTTCATCCCTACCCTAGCTTCATTGTCCACACCCCGGGTCATCCCTACTCTAGCTTCATGTCCACACCCCGGTTCAGCCTCTAACTCTAACCCTCTATCCCTACCCTAGCTTCATGTTCCACACGCCGGTTCATCCCCTACCCTAGCTTCATGTCCACACCCCGGTTCAGCCCTAACTCTAACACTATCCCTACCCTAGCTTCATTGTCCACACCCCAGTTCATCTCTACCCTAGCTTCATGTCCACACCCCGGGTTCCTCCCTACCCTAGCTTCATGTCCACATCCCGGTTCATCCCTACCCTAGCTTCATGTCCACACCCCGGTTCATCCCTACCCTAGCTTCATGTCCACACCCCGGTTCAGCTCAAACTCTAACCCTATCCCTACCCCTAGCCTCATGTCCACACCCCGGTTCATCCCCTACCCTAGCTTCATGTCCACACCCCGGTTCAGCTCTACTCTACACTATCCCTACCCTAGCTTCATGCCCACACCCCGGTTCAGCCCTACCCTAGCTTCATGTCCACACCCCGGTTCAGCTCTAACTCTAACACTATCCCTACCCTAGCTTCATGCCCCACCCCGGTTCAGCCCTAACTCTAACCCTATCCCTACCCTAGCTTCATGTCCACACCCCGGTTCAGCTCTAACTCTAAACACTATCCTACCCTAGCTTCATGTCCCACACCCAGTTCAGCTCTAACTCTAACCCTATCCCTACCCTAGCCTTCATGTCCACACTCCGGTTCATCCCTACCCTAGCTTCATGTCCACACCCCGGTTCAGCTCTAACTCTAACCCTATCCCTACCCTAGCTTCATGTCCACCCCGGTTCATCCCTACCCTAGCTTCATGTCCACACCCAGTTCATCTCTACCTAGCTTCATGTCCACACCCCGGTTCCTCCCTACCCCTAGCTTCATGTCCACATCCCGGTTCATCCCTACCCTAGCTTCATGTCCACACCCCAGTTCATCCCTACCCTAGCTTCATGTCCACACCCCGTTCAGCTCTACTCTAACCTATCCCTACCTAGCTTCATGTCCACACACCCGGTTCAGCACTACCCTAGCTTCATGTCCACATCCCCGGTTCATCCCTACCCTAGCTTCATGTCCACCCCCGGTTCATCCCTACCCTAGCTTCATGTCCACACCCGTTCAGCTCTAACTCTAACCCTATCCCTACCCTAGCTTCAATGTCCACCACCGGTTCATCCCTACCCTAGCTTCATGTCCACACCCCGGTTCATCCCTACCTAGCTTTCATGTCCACACCCCGGTTCATCCCTACCCTAGCTTCATGTCACACCCCGGTCAGCTCTACTCTACACTACTCCTACCCTAGCTTCATGCCCACACCCCGGTTCAGCCCTAACTCTAACCCTATCCCTACCCTAGCTTCATGTCAACACGCCGGTTCATCCCTACCCTAGCTTCATGTCCACACCCCGGTTCATCCCTACCCTAGCTTCATGTCCACACCCCGGTTCATCCCTACCCTAGCTTCATGTCCACACCCCGGTCCATCCCTACCCTAGCTTCATGTCCACACCCCGGTTCAGCTCTAACTCTAACACTATCCCTACCCTAGCTTCATGCCCACACCCCGGTTCAGCCCTAACTCTAACCCTACCCCTACCCTAGCTTCATGTCCACACCCCGGTTCATCCCTACCCTAGCTTCATGTCCACACCCCGGTTCAGCTCAAACTCTAACCCTATCCCTACCCTAGCCTCATGTCCACACCCCGGTTCATCCCTACCCTAGCTTCATGTCCACACCCCGGTTCAGCTCTAACTCTAACACTATCCCTACCCTAGCTTCATGCCCACACCCCGGTTCAGCCCTAACTCTAACCCTATCCCTACCCTAGCTTCATGTCCACACCCCGGTTCAGCTCTAACTCTAACACTATCCCTACCCTAGCTTCATGCCCACACCCGGTTCAGCCCTAACTCTAACCCTATCCCTACCCTAGCTTCATGTCCACACCCCGGTTCATCCCTACCCTAGCTTCATGTCCACACCCCGGTTCAGCTCTAACTCTAACCCTATCCCTACCCTAGCCTCATGTCCACACCCCGGTTCATCCCTACCCTAGCTTCATGTCCACACCCCGGTTCAGCTCTAACTCTAACACTATCCCTACCCTAGCTTCATGCCCACACCCCGGTTCAGCCCTAACTCTAACCCTATCCCTACCCTAGCTTCATGTCCACACCCCGGTTCAGCTCTAACTCTAACACTATCCCTACCCTAGCTTCATGTCCACACCCCAGTTCAGCTCTAACTCTAACACTATACCTACCCTAGCATCATGCCCACACCCCGGTTCAGCCCTAACTCTAACCCTATCCCTACCCTAGCTTCATGTCCACACCCCGGTTCATACCTACCCTAGCTTCATGTCCACACCCCGGTTCATCCCTACCCTAGCTTCATGTCCACACCCCGGTTCATCCCTACCCTAGCTTCATGTCCACACCCCGGTTCAGCTCTAACTCTGACACTATCCCTACCCTAGCTTCATGTCCACACCCCGGTTCAACCCTACCCTAGCTTCATGTCCACACCCCGGTTCAGCTCTAACTCTAACACTATCCCTACCCTAGCTTCATGCCCACACCCCGGTTCAGCCCTAACTCTAACCCTATCCCTACCCTAGCTTCATGTCCACACCCCGGTTCATCCCTACCCTAGCTTCATGTCCACACCCCGGTTCATCCCTACCCTCTAGCTTCATGTCCACACCCCGGTTCATCCCTACCCTAGCTTCATGTCCACACCCGGTTCATCCCTACCCTAGCTTCATGTCCACACCCCGGTTCAGCTCTAACTCTAACACTATCCCTACCCTAGCTTCATGCCCACACCCCGGTTCAGCCCTAACTCTAACCCTATCCCTACCCTAGCTTCATTTCCACACCCCGGTTCATCCCTACCCTAGCTTCATGTCCACACCCCGGTTCATCCCTACCCTAGCTTCATGTCCACACCCCGGTTCATCCCTACCCTAGCTTCATGTCCACACCCCGGTTCATCCCTACCCTAGCTTCATGTCCACACCCCGGTTCAGCTCTAACTCTAACCCTATCCCTACCCTAGCTTCATGTCCACACCCCGGTTCATCCCTACCCTAGCTTCATGTCCACACCCGGTTCAGCTCTAACTCTGACACTATCCCTACCCTAGCTTCATGTCCACACCCCGGTTCAACCCTACCCTAGCTTCATGTCCACACCCCGGTTCAGCTCTAACTCTAACACTATCCCTACCCTAGCTTCATGCCCACACCCCGGTTCAGCCCTAACTCTAACCCTATCCCTACCCTAGCTTCATGTCAACACCCCGGTTCATCCCTACCCTAGCTTCATGTCCACACCCCGGTTCATCCCTACTCTAGCTTCATGTCCACACCCCGGTTCATCCCTACCCTAGCTTCATGTCCACACCCCGGTTCATCCCTACCCTAGCTTCATGTCCACACCCCGGTTCAGCTCTAACTCTAACACTATCCCTACCCTAGCTTCATGCCCACACCCCGGTTCAGCCCTAACTCTAACCCTATCCCTACCCTAGCTTCATTTCCACACCCCGGTTCATCCCTACCCTAGCTTCATGTCCACACCCCGGTTCATCCCTACCCTAGCTTCATGTCCACACCCCGGTTCATCCCTACCCTAGCTTCATGTCCACACCCCGGTTCATCCCTACCCTAGCTTCATGTCCACACCCCGGTTCAGCTCTAACTCTAACCCTATCCCTACCCTAGCTTCATGTCCACACCCCGGTTCATCCCTACCCTAGCTTCATGTCCACACCCCGGTTCAGCTCTAACTCTGACACTATCCCTACCCTAGCTTCATGTCCACACCCCGGTTCAACCCTACCCTAGCTTCATGTCCACACCCCGGTTCAGCTCTAACTCTAACACTATCCCTACCCTAGCTTCATGCCCACACCCCGGTTCAGCACTAACCCTAACCCTATCCCTACCCTAGCTTCATGTCAACACCCCGGTTCATCCCTACCCTAGCTTCATGTCCACACCCCGGTTCATCCCTACCCTAGCTTCATGTCCACACCCCGGTTCATCCCTACCCTAGCTTCATGTCCACACCCCGGTTCATCCCTACCCTAGCTTCATGTCCACACCCCGGTTCAGCTCTAACTCTAACACTATCCCTACCCTAGCTTCATGCCCACACCCCGGTTCAGCCCTAACTCTATCTCTATCCCTACCCTAGCTTCATGTCCACACCCCGGTTCATCCCTACCCTAGCTTCATGTCCACACCCCGGTTCAGCTCTAACTCTAACACTATCCCTACCCTAGCTTCATGTCCACACCCCGGTTCAGCTCTAACTCTAACCCTATCCCTACCCTAGCTTCATGTCCACACCCGGTTCATCCCTACCCTAGCTTCATGTCCACACCCCGGTTTATCCCCACCCTAGCTTCATGTCCACACCCCGGTTCATCCCTACCCTAGCTTCATGTCCACACCCCGGTTCATCCCTACCCTAGCTTCATGTCCACACCCCGGTTCATCCCTACCCTAGCTTCATGTCCACACCCCGGTTCAGCTCTAACTCTAACACTATCCCTACCCTAGCTTCATGTCCACACCCCGGTTCATCCCTACCCTAGCTTCATGTCCACACCCCGGTTCAGCTCTAACTCTAACACTATCCCTACCCTAGCTTCATGTCCACACCCCGGTTCAGCCCTAACTCTAACCCTATCCCTACCCTAGCTTCATGTCCACACCCCGGTTCAACCCTACCCTAGCTTCATGTCCACACCCCGGTTCAGCTCTAACTCTAACACCTTCCCTACCCTAGCTTCATGTCCACACCCCGGTTCATCCCTACCCTAGCTTCATGTCCACACCCCGGTTCATCCCTACCCTAGCTTCATGTCCACACCCCGGTCATCCCTACCCTAGCTTCATGTCCACACCCCGGTTCATCCCTACCCTAGCTTCATGTCCACACCCGGTTCATCCCTACCCTAGCTTCATGTCCACACCCCGGTTCAGCTCTAACTCTAACACTATCCCTACCCTAGCTTCATGCCACACCCCGGTTCAGCCCTAACTCTAACCCTATCCCTACCCTAGCTTCATGTCCACACCCCGGTTCATCCCTACCCTAGCTTCATGTCCACACCCCGGTTCAGCCATAACTCTAACACTATCCCTACCCTAGCTTCATGTCCACACCCCGGTTCAGCTCTAACTCTAACCCTATCCCTACCCTAGCTTCATGTCCACACCCCGGTTCATCCCTACCCTAGCTTCATGTCCACACCCCGGTTTATCCCCACCCTAGCTTCATGTCCACACCCCGGTTCATCCCTACCCTAGCTTCATGTCCACACCCCGGTTCATCCCTACCCTAGCTTCATGTCCACACCCCGGTTCATCCCTACCCTAGCTTCATGTCCACACCCCGGTTCAGCTCTAACTCTAACCCTATCCCTACCCTAGCTTCATGTCCACACCCCGGTTCACACCTACCCTAGCTTCCTTTCCACACCCCGGTTCATCCCTACCCTAGCTTCATGTCCACACCCCGGTTCATCCCTACCCTAGCTTCATGTCCACACCCCGGTTCAGCTCTAACTCTAACCCTATCCCTACCCTAGCTTCATGTCCACACCCCGGTTCATCCCTACCCTAGCTTCATGTCCACACCCCGGTTCAGCTCTAACTCTAACACCTTCCCTACCCTAGCTTCATGTCCACACCCCGGTTCATCCCTACCCTAGCTTCATGTCCACACCCCGGTTCAGCCCTAACTCTAACCCTATCCCTACCCTAGCTTCATGTCCACACCCCGGTTCATCCCTACCCTAGCTTCATGTCCACACCCCGGTTCATCCCTACCCTAGCTTCATGTCCACACCCCGGTTCATCCCTACCCTAGCTTCATGTCCACACCCCGGTTCAGCTCTAACTCTAACCCTATCCCTACCCTAGCTTCATGTCCACACCCCGGTTCATCCCTACCCTAGCTTCATGTCCACACCCCGGTTCAGCTCTGACTCAAACACTATCCCTACCCTAGCTTCATGCCCACACCCCGGTTCAGCCCTAACTCTAACCCTATCCCTACCCTAGCTTCATGTCCACACCCCGGTTCATCCCTACCCTAGCTTCATGTCCACACCCCGGTTCATCCCTACCCTAGCTTCATGTCCACACCCCGGTTCAGCTCTAACTCTAACCCTATCCCTACCCTAGCTTCATGTCCACACCCCGGTTCAGCCCTACCCTAGCTTCATGTCCACACCCCGGTTCAGCCCTAACTCTAACACTATCCCTACCCTAGCTTCATGCCCACACCCCGGTTCAGCCCTAACTCTAACCCTATCCCTACCCTAGCTTCATGTCCACACCCCGGTTCATCCCTACCCTAGCTTCATGTCCACACCCCGGTTCATCCCTACCCTAGCTTCATGTCCACACCCCGGTTCATCCCTACCCTAGCTTCATGTCCACACCCCGGTTCAGCTCTAACTCTAACCCTATCCCTACCCTAGCTTCATGTCCACACCCCGGTTCATCCCTACCCTAGCTTCATGTCCACACCCCGGTTCAGCTCTAACTCTAACACTATCCCTACCCTAGCTTCATGCCCACACCCCGGTTCAGCCCTAACTCTAACCCTATCCCTACCCTAGCTTCATGTCCACACCCGGTTCATCCCTACCCTAGCTTCATGTCCACACCCGGTTCATCCCTACCCTAGCTTCATGTCCACACCCCCGTTCAGCTCTAACTCTGACACTATCACTACCCTAGCTTCATGCCCACACCCCGGTTCAGCCCTAACTCTAACCCTATCCCTACCCTAGCTTCATGTCCACACCCCGGTTCAGCTCTAACTCTAACACTATCCCTACCCTAGCTTCATGTCCACACCCCAGTTCAGCTCACACTCTAACCCTATCCCTACCCTAGCTTCATGTCCACACCCCGGTTCATCCCTACCCTAGCTTCATGTCCACACCCCGGTTCAGCTCTAACTGTAACACTATCCCTACCCTAGCTTCATGCCCACACCCCGGTTCAGCTCTAACTCTAACCCTATCCCTACCCTAGCTTCATGTCCACACCGCGGTTCATCCCTACCCTAGCTTCATGTCCACACCCCGGTTCAGCTCTAACTCTAACACTATCCCTACCCTAGCTTCATGCCCACACCCCGGTTCAGCCCTAACTCTAACCCTATTCCTACCCTAGCTTCATGTCCACACCCCGGTTCATCCCTACCCTAGCTTCATGTCCACACCCGGTTCATCCCTACCCTAGCTTCATGTCCACACCCGGTTCATCCCTACCCTAGCTTCATGTCCACACCCCGGTTCATCCCTACCCTAGCTTCATGTCCACACCCCGGTTCAGCCCTAACTCTAACCCTATCCCTACCCTAGCTTCATGTCCACCCCGGTTCATCCCTACCCTAGCTTCATGTCCACACCCCGGTTCATCCCTACTCTAGCTTCATGTCCACACCCCGGTTCAGCTCTAACTCTAACCCTATCCCTACCCTAGCTTCATGTCCACACCCCGGTTCATCCCTACCCTAGCTTCATGTCCACACCCCGGTTCAGCCCTAACTCTAACACTATCCCTACCCTAGCTTCATGTCCACACCCAGTTCATCCCTACCCTAGCTTCATGTCCACACCCGGTTCATCCCTACCCTAGCTTCATGTCCACACCCCGGTTCATCCCTACCCTAGCTTCATGTCCACACCCCGGTTCATCCCTACCCTAGCTTCATGTCCACACCCCGGTTCAGCTCTAACTCTAACCCTATCCCTACCCTAGCTTCATGTCCACACCCCGGTTCATCCCTACCCTAGCTTCATGTCCACACCCCGGTTCAGCTCTAACTCTAACACTATCCCTACCCTAGCTTCATGTCCACACCCCGGTTCAGCTCTAACTCTAACCCTATCCCTACCCTAGCTTCATGTCCACACCCCGGTTCATCCCTACCCTAGCTTCATGTCCACACCCCGGTTCATCCCTACCCTAGCTTCATGTCCACACCCCGGTTCATCCCTACCCTAGCTTCATGTCCACACCCCGGTTCAGCTCTATCTCTAACCCTATCCCTACCCTAGCTTCATGTCCACACCCCAGTTCAGCTCTAACTCAACACTATCCCTACCCTAGCTTCATGTCCACACCCCGGTTCAGCTCTAACTCTAACCCTATCCCTACCCTAGCTTCATGTCCACACCCGGTTCATCCCTACCCTAGCTTCATGTCCACACCCCGGTTCAGCTCTAACTGTAACACTATCCCTACCCTAGCTTCATGCCCACACCCCGGTTCAGCTCTAACTCTAACCCTATCCCTACCCTAGCTTCATGTCCACACCGCGGTTCATCCCTACCCTAGCTTCATGTCCACACCCCGGTTCAGCTCTAACTCTAACACTATCCCTACCCTAGCTTCATGCCCACACCCCGGTTCAGCCCTAACTCTAACCCTATCCCTACCCTAGCTTCATGTCCACACCCCGGTTCATCCCTACCCTAGCTTCATGTCCACACCCCGGTTCATCCCTACCCTAGCTTCATGTCCACACCCCGGTTCATCCCTACCCTAGCTTCATGTCCACACCCCGGTTCATCCCTACCCTAGCTTCATGTCCACACCCCGGTTCAGCCCTAACTCTAACCCTATCCCTACCCTAGCTTCATGTCCACACCCCGGTTCATCCCTACCCTAGCTTCATGTCCACACCCCGGTTCATCCCTACTCTAGCTTCATGTCCACACCCCGGTTCAGCTCTAACTCTAACCCTATCCCTACCCTAGCTTCATGTCCACACCCCGGTTCATCCCTACCCTAGCTTCATGTCCACACCCCGGTTCAGCCCTAACTCTAACACTATCCCTACCCTAGCTTCATGTCCACACCCCAGTTCATCCCTACCCTAGCTTCATGTCCACACCCCGGTTCATCCCTACCCTAGCTTCATGTCCACACCCCGGTTCATCCCTACCCTAGCTTCATGTCCACACCCCGGTTCATCCCTACCCTAGCTTCATGTCCACACCCCGGTTCAGCTCTAACTCTAACACTATCCCTACCCTAGCTTCATGTCCACACCCCGGTTCAGCTCTAACTCTAACCCTATCCCTACCCTAGCTTCATGTCCACACCCCGGTTCATCCCTACCCTAGCTTCATGTCCACACCCCGGTTCAGCTCTAACTCTAACACTATCCCTACCCTAGCTTCATGCCCACACCCCGGTTCAGCTCTAACTCTAACCCTATCCCTACCCTAGCTTCATGTCCACACCCCGGTTCATCCCTACCCTAGCTTCATGTCCACACCCCGGTTCAGCTCTAACTCTAACACTATCCCTACCCTAGCTTCATGCCCACACCCTGATTCAGCCCTAACTCTAACACTATCCCTACCCTAGCTTCATGTCCACACCCCGGTTCATCCCTACCCTAGCTTCATGTCCACACCCCGGTTCATCCCTACCCTAGCTTCATGTCCACACCCCGGTTCATCCCTACCCTAGCTTCATGTCCACACCCCGGTTCATCCCTACCCTAGCTTCATGTCCACACCCCGGTTCAGCCCTAACTCTAACCCTATCCCTACCCTAGCTTCATGTCCACACCCCGGTTCATCCCTACCCTAGCTTCATGTCCACACCCCGGTTCATCCCTACTCTAGCTTCATGTCCACACCCCGGTTCAGCTCTAACTCTAACCCTATCCCTACCCTAGCTTCATGTCCACACCCCGGTTCATCCCTACCCTAGCTTCATGTCCACACCCCGGTTCAGCCCTAACTCTAACACTATCCCTACCCTAGCTTCATGTCCACACCCCAGTTCATCCCTACCCTAGCTTCATGTCCACACCCCGGTTCATCCCTACCCTAGCTTCATGTCCACACCCCGGTTCATCCCTACCCTAGCTTCATGTCCACACCCCGGTTCATCCCTACCCTAGCTTCATGTCCACACCCCGGTTCAGCTCTAACTCTAACCCTATCCCTACCCTAGCTTCATGTCCACACCCCGGTTCATCCCTACCCTAGCTTCATGTCCACACCCCGGTTCAGCTCTAACTCTAACACTATCCCTACCCTAGCTTCATGCCCACACCCCGGTTCAGCCCTAACTCTATCCCTATCCCTACCCTAGCTTCATGTCCACACCCGGTTCATCCCTACCCTAGCTTCATGTCCACACCCGGTTCATCCCTACCCTAGCTTCATGTCCACACCCGGTTCAGCTCTAACTCTAACCCTATCCCTACCCTAGCTTCATGTCCACACCCCGGTTCATCCCTACCCTAGCTTCATGTCCACACCCGGTTCATCCCTACCCTAGCTTCATGTCCACACCCCGGTTCATCCCTACCCTAGCTTCATGTCCACACCCCGGTACAGCTCTATCTCTAACCCTATCCCTACCCTAGCTTCATGTCCACACCCCAGTTCAGCTCTAACTCTAACACTATCCCTACCCTAGCTTCATGTCCACACCCCAGTTCAGCTCTAACTCTAACCCTATCCCTACCCTAGCTTCATGTCCACACCCCGGTTCATCCCTACCCTAGCTTCATGTCCACACCCCGGTTCAGCTCTAACTCTAACACTATCCCTACCCTAGCTTCATGCCCACACCCCGGTTCAGCTCTAACTCTAACCCTATCCCTACCCTAGCTTCATGTCCACACCGCGGTTCATCCCTACCCTAGCTTCATGTCCACACCCCGGTTCAGCTCTAACTCTAACACTATCCCTACCCTAGCTTCATGCCCACACCCCGGTTCAGCCCTAACTCTAACCCTATCCCTACCCTAGCTTCATGTCCACACCCCGGTTCATCCCTACCCTAGCTTCATGTCCACACCCCGGTTCATCCCTACCCTAGCTTCATGTCCACACCCCGGTTCATCCCTACCCTAGCTTCATGTCCACACCCCGGTTCATCCCTACCCTAGCTTCATGTCCACACCCCGGTTCAGCCCTAACTCTAACCCTATCCCTACCCTAGCTTCATGTCCACACCCCGGTTCATCCCTACCCTAGCTTCATGTCCACACCCCGGTTCATCCCTACCCTAGCTTCATGTCCACACCCCGGTTCAGCCCTAACTCTAACCCTATCCCTACCCTAGCTTCATGTCCACACCCCGGTTCATCCCTACCCTAGCTTCATGTCCACACCCCGGTTCAGCCCTAACTCTAACACTATCCCTACCCTAGCTTCATGTCCACACCCCAGTTCATCCCTACCCTAGCTTCATGTCCACACCCCGGTTCATCCCTACCCTAGCTTCATGTCCACACCCCGGTTCATCCCTACCCTAGCTTCATGTCCACACCCCGGTTCATCCCTACCCTAGCTTCATGTCCACACCCCGGTTCAGCTCTAACTCTAACCCTATCCCTACCCTAGCTTCATGTCCACACCCCGGTTCATCCCTACCCTAGCTTCATGTCCACACCCCGGTTCAGCTCTAACTCTAACACTATCCCTACCCTAGCTTCATGCCTACACCCCGGTTCAGCCCTAACTCTAACCCTATCCCTACCCTAGCTTCATGTCCACACCCGGTTCATCCCTACCCTAGCTTCATGTCCACACCCCGGTTCAGCTCTAACTCTAACCCTATCCCTACCCTAGCTTCATGTCCACACCCCGGTTCATCCCTACCCTAGCTTCATGTCCACACCCCGGTTCATCCCTACCCTAGCTTCATGTCCACACCCCGGTTCATCCCTACCCTAGCTTCATGTCCACACCCCGGTACAGCTCTATCTCTAACCCTATCCCTACCCTAGCTTCATGTCCACACCCCGGTTCATCCCTACCCTAGCTTCATGTCCACACCCCGGTTCATCCCTACCCTAGCTTCATGTCCACACCCCGGTTCATCCCTACCCTAGCTTCATGTCCACACCCCGGTTCAGCCCTACCCTAGCTTCATGTCCACACCCCGGTTCATCCCCACCCTAGCTTCATGTCCACACCCCGGTTCATCCCTACCCTAGCTTCATGTCCACACCCGGTTCATCCCTACCCTAGCTTCATGTCCACACCCCGGTTCAGCCCTAACTCTAACCCTATCCCTACCCTAGCTTCATGTCCACACCCCGGTTCATCCCTACCCTAGCTTCATGTCCACACCCCGGTTCAGCCCTACCCTAGCTTCATGTCCACACCCCGGTTCATCCCTACCCTAGCTTCATGTCCACACCCCAGTTCATCCCTACCCTAGCTTCATGTCCACACCCCGGTTCCTCCCTACCCTAGCTTCATGTCCACACCCCAGTTTATCCCTACCCTAGCTTCATGTCCACACCCCGGTTCCTCCCTACCCTAGCTTCATGTCCACACCCCGGTTCATCCCTACCCTAGCTTCATGTCCACACCCCGGTTCATCCCTACCCTAGCTTCATGTCCACACCCCGGTTCAGCTCTAACTCTAACCCTATCCCTACCCTAGCCTCATGTCCACACCCCGGTTCATCCCTACCCTAGCTTCATGTCCACACCCCGGTTCAGCTCTAACTCTAACACTATCCCTACCCTAGCTTCATGCCCACACCCCGGTTCAGCCCTAACTCTAACCCTATCCCTACCCTAGCTTCATGTCCACACCCCGGTTCAGCTCTAACTCTAACACTATCCCTACCCTAGCTTCATGTCCACACCCCAGTTCAGCTCTAACTCTAACCCTATCCCTACCCTAGCTTCATGTCCACACCCCGGTTCATCCCTACCCTAGCTTCATGTCCACACCCCGGTTCAGCTCTAACTGTAACACTATCCCTACCCTAGCTTCATGCCTACACCCCGGTTCAGCCCTAACTCTAACCCTATCCCTACCCTAGCTTCATGTCCACACCCCGGTTCATCCCTACCCTAGCTTCATGTCCACACCCCGGTTCATCCCTACCCTAGCTTCATGT
Source organism: Oncorhynchus kisutch (assembly GCF_002021735.2). Classification (NCBI taxonomy): domain Eukaryota; kingdom Metazoa; phylum Chordata; class Actinopteri; order Salmoniformes; family Salmonidae; genus Oncorhynchus; species Oncorhynchus kisutch. The sequence continues at coordinate 11,091 of NW_022264279.1, read as the reverse complement.
CCACACCCCGGTTCATCCCTACCCTAGCTTCATGTCCACACCCCGGTTCAGCTCTAACTCTAAACCTATCCCTACCCTAGCTTCATGTCCACACCCCGGTTCATCCCTACCCTAGCTTCATGCCCACACCCCGGTTCAGCCCTAACGCTAACCCTATCCCTACCCTAGCTTCATGTCCACACCCGGTTCATCCCTACCCTAGCTTCATGTCCACACCCGGTTCATCCCTACCCTAGCTTCATGTCCACACCCCGGTTCAGCTCTAACTCTAACCCTATCCCTACCCTAGCTTCATGTACACACCCCGGTTCATCCCTACCCTAGCTTCATGTCTACACCCCGGTTCATCCCTACCCTAACTTCATGTCCACACCCCGGTTCATCCCTACCCTAGCTTCATGTCCACACCCCGGTACAGCTCTATCTCTAACCCTATCCCTACCCTAGCTTCATGTCCACACCCCGGTTCAGCCCTACCCTAGCTTCATATCCACACCCCGGTTCATCCCTACCCTAGCTTCATGTCCACACCCCGGTTCATCCCCACCCTAGCTTCATGTCCACACCCCGGTTCATCCCTACTCTAGCTTCATGTCCACACCCCGGTTCAGCCCTAACTCTAACCCTATCCCTACCCTAGCTTCATGTCCACACCCCGGTTCATCCCTACCCTAGCTTCATGTCCACACCCCGGTTCAGCCCTAACTCTAACACTATCCCTACCCTAGCTTCATGTCCACACCCAGTTCATCCCTACCCTAGCTTCATGTCCACACCCCGGTTCCTCCCTACCCTAGCTTCATGTCCACACCCCGGTTCATCCCTACCCTAGCTTCATGTCCACACCCCGGTTCATCCCTACCCTAGCTTCATGTCCACACCCCGGTTCAGCTCTAACTCTAACCCTATCCCTACCCTAGCTTCATGTCCACACCGCGGTTCATCCCTACCCTAGCTTCATGTCCACACCCCGGTTCAGCTCTAACTCTAACACTATCCCTACCCTAGCTTCATGCCCACACCCCGGTTCAGCCCTAACTCTAACCCTATCCCTACCCTAGCTTCATGTCCACACCCCGGTTCATCCCTACCCTAGCTTCATGTCCACACCCCGGTTCATCCCTACCCTAGCTTCATGTCCACACCCTGGAGTTATCCCTACCCTAGCTTCATGTCCACACCCCGGTTCATCCCTACCCTAGCTTCATGTCCACACCCCCGTTCAGCTCTAACTCTGACACTATCACTACCCTAGCTTCATGCCCACACCCCGGTTCAGCCCTAACTCTAACCCTATCCCTACCCTAGCTTCATGTCCACACCCCGGTTCAGCTCTAACTCTAACACTATCCCTACCCTAGCTTCATGTCCACACCCCAGTTCAGCTCTAACTCTAACCCTATCCCTACCCTAGCTTCATGTCCACACCCCGGTTCATCCCTACCCTAGCTTCATGTCCACACCCCGGTTCAGCTCTAACTGTAACACTATTCCTACCCTAGCTTCATGCCCACACCCCGGTTCAGCTCTAACTCTAACCCTATCCCTACCCTAGCTTCATGTCCACACCCGGTTCATCCCTACCCTAGCTTCATGTCCACACCCCGGTTCAGCTCTAACTCTAACACTATCCCTACCCTAGCTTCATGCCCACACCCCGGTTCAGCCCTAACTCTAACCCTATCCCTACCCTAGCTTCATGTCCACACCCCGGTTCATCCCTACCCTAGCTTCATGTCCACACCCCGGTTCATCCCTACCCTAGCTTCATGTCCACACCCGGTTCATCCCTACCCTAGCTTCATGTCCACACCCCGGTTCATCCCTACCCTAGCTTCATGTCCACACCCCGGTTCAGCCCTAACTCTAACCCTATCCCTACCCTAGCTTCATGTCCACACCCCGGTTCATCCCTACCCTAGCTTCATATCCACACCCCGGTTAATCCCTACTCTAGCTTCATGTCCACACCCCGGTTCAGCTCTAACTCTAACCCTATCCCTACCCTAGCTTCATGTCCACACCCCGGTTCATCCCTACCCTAGCTTCATGTCCACACCCCGGTTCAGCCCTAACTCTAACACTATCCCTACCCTAGCTTCATGTCCACACCCCAGTTCATCCCTACCCTAGCTTCATGTCCACACCCCGGTTCATCCCTACCCTAGCTTCATGTCCACACCCCGGTTCATCCCTACCCTAGCTTCATGTCCACACCCCGGTTCATCCCTACCCTAGCTTCATGTCCACACCCCGGTTCAGCCCTAACTCTAACCCTATCCCTACCCTAGCTTCATGTCCACACCCGGTTCATCCCTACCCTAGCTTCATGTCCACACCCGGTTCATCCCTACCCTAGCTTCATGTCCACACCCCGGTTCAGCTCTAACTCTAACCCTATCCCTACCCTAGCTTCATGTCCACACCCCGGTTCATCCCTACCCTAGCTTCATGTCCACACCCCGGTTCAGCTCTAACTGTAACACTATCCCTACCCTAGCTTCATGCCTACACCCCGGTTCAGCCCTAACTCTAACCCTATCCCTACCCTAGCTTCATGTCCACACCCCGGTTCATCCCTACCCTAGCTTCATGTCCACACCCCGGTTCATCCCTACCCTAGCTTCATGTCCACACCCCGGTTCATCCCTACCCTAGCTTCATGTCCACACCCCGGTTCAGCTCTAACTCTAAACCTATCCCTACCCTAGCTTCATGTCCACACCCCGGTTCATCCCTACCCTAGCTTCATGTCCACACCCCGGTTCAGCTCTAACTCTAACACTATCCCTACCCTAGCTTCATGCCCACACCCCGGTTCAACCCTAACGCTAACCCTATCCCTACCCTAGCTTCATGTCCACACCCGGTTCATCCCTACCCTAGCTTCATGTCCACACCCGGTTCATCCCTACCCTAGCTTCATGTCCACACCCCGGTTCAGCTCTAACTCTAACCCTATCCCTACCCTAGCTTCATGTCCACACCCCGGTTCATCCCTACCCTAGCTTCATGTCCACACCCCGGTTCATCCCTACCCTAGCTTCATGTCCACACCCCGGTTCATCCCTACCCTAGCTTCATGTCCACACCCCGGTTCCTCCCTACCCTAGCTTCATGTCCACACCCCGGTTCATCCCTACCCTAGCTTCATGTCCACACCCCGGTTCATCCCTACCCTAGCTTCATGTCCACACCCCGGTTCAGCTCTAACTCTAACCCTATCCCTACCCTAGCTTCATGTCCACACCCCGGTTCATCCCTACCCTAGCTTCATGTCCACACCCCGGTTCAGCTCTAACTCTAACACTATCCCTACCCTAGCTTCATGCCCACACCCCGGTTCAGCCCTAACTCTAACCCTATCCCTACCCTAGCTTCATGTCCACACCCCGGTTCAGCTCTAACTCTAACACTATCCCTACCCTAGCTTCATGTCCACACCCCAGTTCAGCTCTAACTCTAACCCTATCCCTACCCTAGCTTCATGTCCACACCCGGTTCATCCCTACCCTAGCTTCATGTCCACACCCCGGTTCAGCTCTAACTGTAACACTATCCCTACCCTAGCTTCATGCCACACCCCGGTTCAGCCCTAACTCTAACCCTATCCCTACCCTAGCTTCATGTCCACACCCCGGTTCATCCCTACCCTAGCTTCATGTCCACACCCCGGTTCATCCCTACCCTAGCTTCATGTCCACACCCCGGTTCATCCCTACCCTAGCTTCATGTCCACACCCCGGTTCAGCTCTAACTCTAAACCTATCCCTACCCTAGCTTCATGTCCACACCCCGGTTCATCCCTACCCTAGCTTCATGCCCACACCCCGGTTCAGCCCTAACTCTAACCCTATCCCTACCCTAGCTTCATGTCCACACCCCGGTTCAGCCCTAACTCTAACACTATCCCTACCCTAGCTTCATGTCCACACCCCGGTTCAGCCCTAACTCTAACCCTATCCCTACCCTAGCTTCATGTCCACACCCCGGTTCAGCCCTAACTCTAACCCTATCCCTACCCTAGCTTCATGTCCACACCCCGGTTCATCCCTACCCTAGCTTCATGTCCACACCCCGGTTCAGCTCTAACTCTAACACTATCCCTACCCTAGCTTCATCCACACCCCGGTTCAGCCCTAACTCTAACCCTATCCCTACCCTAGCTACATGTCCACACCCGGTTCATCCCTACCCTAGCTTCATGTCCACACCCCGGTTCATCCCTACCCTAGCTTCATGTCCACACCCCGGTTCAGCTCTAACTCTAACACTATCCCTACCCTAGCTTCATGTCCACACCCCGGTTCAGCCCTAACTCTAACCCTATCCCTACCCTAGCTTCATGTCCACACCCCGGTTCATCCCTACCCTAGCTTCATGTCCACACCCCGGTTCAGCTCTAACTCTAACACTATCCCTACCCTAGCTTCATGCCACACCCCGGTTCAGCCCTAACTCTAACCCTATCCCTACCCTAGCTTCATGTCCACACCCGGTTCATCCCTACCCTAGCTTCATGTCCACACCCGGTTCATCCCTACCCTAGCTTCATGTCCACACCCCGGTTCAGCTCTAACTCTAACCCTATCCCTACCCTAGCTTCATGTCCACACCCCGGTTCATCCCTACCCTAGCTTCATGTCCACACCCCGGTTCATCCCTACCCTAACTTCATGTCCACACCCCGGTTCATCCCTACCCTAGCTTCATGTCCACACCCCGGTACAGCTCTATCTCTAACCCTATCCCTACCCTAGCTTCATGTCCACACCCGGTTCATCCCTACCCTAGCTTCATGTCCACACCCCGGTTCATCCCTACCCTAGCTTCATGTCCACACCCCGGTTCATCCCACCCTAGCTTCATGTCCACACCCCGGTTCATCCCTACCCTAGCTTCATGTCCACACCCCGGTTCAGCCTAACTCTAACCCTATCCCTACCCTAGCTTCATGTCCACACCCCGGTTCATCCCTACCCTAGCTTCATGTCCACACCCCGGTTCAGCCCTAACTCTAACACTATCCCTACCCTAGCTTCATGTCCACACCCCAGTTCATCCCTACCCTAGCTTCATGTCCACACCCCGGTTCCTCCCTACCCTAGCTTCATGTCCACACCCCGGTTCATCCCTACCCTAGCTTCATGTCCACACCCCGGTTCATCCCTACCCTAGCTTCATGTCCACACCCCGGTTCAGCTCTAACTCTAACCCTATCCCTACCCTAGCTTCATGTCCACACCCGGTTCATCCCTACCCTAGCTTCATGTCCACACCCCGGTTCAGCTCTAACTCTAACACTATCCCTACCCTAGCTTCATGCCCACACCCCGGTTCAGCCCTAACTCTAACCCTATCCCTACCCTAGCTTCATGTCCACACCCGGTTCATCCCTACCCTAGCTTCATGTCCACACCCCGGTTCATCCCTACCCTAGCTTCATGTCCACACCCCGGTTCATCCCTACCCTAGCTTCATGTCCACACCCCGGTTCATCCCTACCCTAGCTTCATGTCCACACCCCCGTTCAGCTCTAACTCTGACACTATCCCTACCCTAGCTTCATGCCCACACCCCGGTTCAGCCCTAACTCTAACCCTATCCCTACCCTAGCTTCATGTCCACACCCCGGTTCAGCTCTAACTCTAACACTATCCCTACCCTAGCTTCATGTCCACACCCCAGTTCAGCTCTAACTCTAACCCTATCCCTACCCTAGCTTCATGTCCACACCCCGGTTCATCCCTACCCTAGCTTCATGTCCACACCCCGGTTCAGCTCTAACTGTAACACTATCCTACCCTAGCTTCATGCCCACACCCCGGTTCAGCTCTAACTCTAACCCTATCCCTACCCTAGCTTCATGTCCACACCCGGTTCATCCCTACCCTAGCTTCATGTCCACACCCCGGTTCAGCTCTAACTCTAACACTATCCCTACCCTAGCTTCATGCCCACACCCCGGTTCAGCCCTAACTCTAACCCTATCCCTACCCTAGCTTCATGTCCACACCCCGGTTCATCCCTACCCTAGCTTCATGTCCACACCCCGGTTCATCCCTACCCTAGCTTCATGTCCACACCCGGTTCATCCCTACCCTAGCTTCATGTCCACACCCCGGTTCATCCCTACCCTAGCTTCATGTCCACACCCCGGTTCAGCCTAACTCTAACCCTATCCCTACCCTAGCTTCATGTCCACACCCCGGTTCATCCCTACCCTAGCTTCATGTCCACACCCCGGTTCATCCCTACTCTAGCTTCATGTCCACACCCCGGTTCAGCTCTAACTCTAACCCTATCCCTACCCTAGCTTCATGTCCACACCCCGGTTCATCCCTACCCTAGCTTCATGTCCACACCCCGGTTCAGCCCTAACTCTAACACTATCCCTACCCTAGCTTCATGTCCACACCCCGGTTCATCCCTACCCTAGCTTCATGTCCACACCCCGGTTCATCCCTACCCTAGCTTCATGTCCACACCCCGGTTCATCCCTACCCTAGCTTCATGTCCACACCCCGGTTCATCCCTACCCTAGCTTCATGTCCACACCCCGGTTCAGCCCTAACTCTAACCCTATCCCTACCCTAGCTTCATGTCCACACCCGGTTCATCCCTACCCTAGCTTCATGTCCACACCCGGTTCATCCCTACCCTAGCTTCATGTCCACACCCCGGTTCAGCTCTAACTCTAACCCTATCCCTACCCTAGCTTCATGTCCACACCCCGTTCATCCCTACCCTAGCTTCATGTCCACACCCCGGTTCAGCTCTAACTAACACTATCCCTACCCTAGCTTCATGTCCACACCCCGGTTCAGCCCTAACTCTAACCCTATCCCTACCCTAGCTTCATGTCCACACCCCGGTTCATCCCTACCCTAGCTTCATGTCCACACCCCGGTTCATCCCTACCCTAGCTTCATGTCCACACCCCGGTTCATCCCTACCCTAGCTTCATGTCCACACCCCGGTTCAGCTCTAACTCTAAACCTATCCCTACCCTAGCTTCATGTCCACACCCCGGTTCATCCCTACCCTAGCTTCATGTCCACACCCGGTTCAGCTCTAACTCTAACACTATCCCTACCCTAGCTTCATGCCCACACCCGGTTCAGCCCTAACTCTAACCCTATCCCTACCCTAGCTTCATGTCCACACCCGGTTCATCCCTACCCTAGCTTCATGTCCACACCCGGTTCATCCCTACCCTAGCTTCATGTCCACACCCCGGTTCAGCTCTAACTCTAACCCTATCCCTACCCTAGCTTCATGTCCACACCCCGGTTCATCCCTACCCTAGCTTCATGTCCACACCCCGGTTCATCCCTACCCTAGCTTCATGTCCACACCCCGGTTCATCCCTACCCTAGCTTCATGTCCACACCCCGGTTCAGCTCTAACTCTAACCCTATCCCTACCCTAGCTTCATGTCCACACCCCGGTTCATCCCTACCCTAGCTTCATGTCCACACCCCGGTTCAGCCCTACCCTAGCTTCATGTCCACACCCGGTTCATCCCTACCCTAGCTTCATGTCCACACCCCGTTCATCCCCACCCTAGCTTCATGTCCACACCCCGGTTCATCCCTACCCTAGCTTCATGTCCACACCCCGGTTCATCCCTACTCTAGCTTCATGTCCACACCCCGGTTCAGCCCTAACTCTAACCCTATCCCTACCCTAGCTTCATGTCCACACCCCGGTTCATCCCTACCCTAGCTTCATGTCCACACCCCGGTTCAGCCCTAACTCTAACACTATCCCTACCCTAGCTTCATGTCCACACCCCAGGTCATCCCTACCCTAGCTTCATGTCCACACCCCGGTTCATCCCTACCCTAGCTTCATGTCCACACCCCGGTTCATCCCTACCCTAGCTTCATGTCCACACCCCGGTTCATCCCTACCCTAGCTTCATGTCCACACCCCGGTTCAGCTCTAACTCTAACCCTATCCCTACCCTAGCTTCATGTCCACACCCGGTTCATCCCTACCCTAGCTTCATGTCCACACCCCGGTTCAGCTCTAACTCTAACACTATCCCTACCCTAGCTTCATGCCACACCCCGGTTCAGCCCTAACTCTAACCCTATCCCTACCCTAGCTTCATGTCCACACCCCGGTTCATCCCTACCCTAGCTTCATGTCCACACCCCGGTTCATCCCTACCCTAGCTTCATGTCCACACCCGGTTCATCCCTACCCTAGCTTCATGTCCACACCCCGGTTCATCCCTACCCTAGCTTCATGTCCACACCCCCGTTCAGCTCTAACTCTAACACTATCCTACCCTAGCTTCATGCCCACACCCCGGTTCAGCCCTAACTCTAACCCTATCCCTACCCTAGCTTCATGTCCACACGGTTCAGCTCTAACTCTAACACTATCCCTACCCTAGCTTCATGTCCACACCCCGGTTCAGCTCTAACTCTAACCCTATCCCTACCCTAGCTTCATGTCCACACCCCGGTTCATCCCTACCCTAGCTTCATGTCCACACCCCGGTTCAGCTCTAACTCTAACATATCCCTACCCTAGCTTCATGCCCACACCCGGTTCAGCTCTAACTCTAACCCTATCCCTACCCTAGCTTCATGTCCACACCCCGGTTCATCCCTACCCTAGCTTCATGTCCACACCCCGGTTCAGCTCTAACTCTAACACTATCCCTACCCTAGCTTCATGCCCACACCCCGGTTCAGCCCTAACTCTAACCCTATCCCTACCCTAGCTTCATGTCCACACCCCGGTTCATCCCTACCCTAGCTTCATGTCCACACCCCGGTTCATCCCTACCCTAGCTTTGTCCACACCCTGTTCATCCCTACCCTAGCTTCATGTCCACACCCCGGTTCATCCCTACCCTAGCTTCATGTCCACACCCCGGTTCAGCCCTAACTCTAACCTATCCCTACCCTAGCTTCATGTCCACACCCCGGTTCATCCCTACCCTAGCTTCATGTCCACACCCCGGTTCATCCCTACCTAGCTTCATGTCCACACCCCGGTTCAGCTCTAACTCTAACACTATCCCTACCCTAGCTTCATGTCCACACCCCGGTTCAGCTCTAACCTAACCCTATCCCTACCCTAGCTTCATGTCCACACCCCGGTTCATCCCTACCCTAGCTTCATGTCCACACCCCGGTTCAGCTCTAACTCTAACACTATCCCTACCCTAGCTTCATGCCCACACCCCGGTTCAGCCCTAACTCTAACCCTATCCCTACCCTAGCTTCATGTCCACACCCCGGTTCATCCCTACCCTAGCTTCATGTCCACACCCCGGTTCATCCCTACCCTAGCTTCATGTCCACACCCCGGTTCATCCCTACCCTAGCTTCATGTCCACACCCCGGTTCATCCCTACCCTAGCTTCATGTCCACACCCCGGTTCAGCTCTAACTCTAACCCTATCCCTACCCTAGCTTCATGTCCACACCCCGGTTCATCCCTACCCTAGCTTCATGTCCACACCCCGGTTCAGCTCTAACTCTAACACTATCCCTACCCTAGCTTCATGCCCACACCCCGGTTCAGCCCTAACTCTAACCCTATCCCTACCCTAGCTTCATGTCCACACCCGGTTCATCCCTACCCTAGCTTCATGTCCACACCCGGTTCATCCCTACCCTAGCTTCATGTCCACACCCCGGTTCAGCTCTAACTCTAACCCTATCCCTACCCTAGCTTCATGTCCACACCCCGTTCATCCCTACCCTAGCTTCATGTCCACACCCCGTTCATCCCTACCCTAACTTCATGTCCACACCCGGTTCATCCCTACCCTAGCTTCATGTCCACACCCCGTTCAGCTCTAACTCTAACCCTATCCCTACCCTAGCTTCATGTCCACACCCGGTTCAGCTCTAACTCTACACTATCCCTACCCTAGCTTCATGTCCACACCCCAGTTCAGCTCTAACTCTAACCCTATCCCTACCCTAGCTTCATGTCCACACCCCGGTTCATCCCTACCCTAGCTTCATGTCCACACCCCGTTCAGCTCTAACTGTAACACTATCCCTACCCTAGCTTCATGCCCACACCCGGTTCAGCTCTAACTCTAACCCTATCCCTACCCTAGCTTCATGTCCACACCGCGGTTCATCCCTACCCTAGCTTCATGTCCACACCCCGGTTCAGCTCTAACTCTAACACTATCCCTACCCTAGCTTCATGCCCACACCCCGGTTCAGCCCTAACTCTAACCCTATCCCTACCTAGCTTCATGTCCACACCCGTTCATCCCTACCCTAGCTCATGTCCACACCCGGTTCATCCCTACCTAGCTTCATGTCCACACCCCGGTCATCCCTACCCTAGCTTCATGTCCACACCCCGGTTCATCCCTACCTAGCTTCATGTCCACACCCCGTTCAGCTCTAACTCTAACCTATCCCTACCCTAGCTTCATGTCCACACCCCGGTTCATCCCTACCCTAGCTTCATGTCCACACCCCGGTTCATCCCTACTCTAGCTTCATGTCCACACCCCGGTTCAGCTCTAACTCTAACCCTATCCCTACCCTAGCTTCATGTCCACACCCCGGTTCATCCCTACCCTAGCTTCATGTCCACACCCGGTTCAGCCCTACTCTAACACCTATCCCTACCCTAGCTTCATGTCCACACCCCGGTTCATCCCTACCCTAGCTTCATGTCCACACCCCGGTTCCCCTACCCTAGCTTCATGTCCACACCCCGGTTTCATCCCTACCCTAGCTTCATGTCCACACCCCGGTTCAGCTCTAACTCTAACCCTATCCCTACCCTAGCTTCATGTCCACACCCGGTTCATCCCTACCCTAGCTTCATGTCCACACCCCGGTTCAGCTCTAACTCTAACACTATCCCTACCCTAGCTTCATGTCCACACCCGGTTCATCCCTACCCTAGCTTCATGTCCACACCCCGGTTCATCCCTACCCTAGCTTCATGTCCACACCCCGTTAATCCTACCCTAGCTTCATGTCCACACCCCAGTTCATCCCTACCCTAGCTTCATGTCCCACACCCGGTCCTCCCTACCCTAGCTTCATGTCCACACCCCGGTCATCCCTACACTAGCTTCATGTCCAC